>NC_056735.1:1155796280-1155908780 GCF_019279795.1 Protopterus annectens | reverse complement strand
TAAAGTGGTAAATTCCAGTACAGTGTATTAAAATATTTTCTTTTTAAAGTGGTAAATTCCAGTACAGTGTATTAAAATATTTTCTTTTTTCAGCAATTTTCTCTTCAGAGAAATACTCTTCATGATACTAACACCGGATGTTGCTATACAGAATTACAATGAATAAGTCTTCCCCTATGATAAAGTAGAAAATACATAGCCTTTGACCTTTCAGTGGGAGAGGCTATGGTTTCATAAATTTCAGTTGCATTACTAGTTGTTTTCTTATTGTAGAATGCACTGTGACACTAATTATTCCTGTTAAATGCCAGGCTACATTTAAAACAGGCTCTTCCTGTGCTGACAATGATTGTTTACAATAAATGAAGTAATTCTGATTGGAGATGGAATAAGGCAGAAGTCAGCACTGAAATATGTTGTACATTAACTCTAATTACTATTTATGAAGTGAGGAACACCTGATCTTGTCAATTATGTAACTTACGGAATACAAAATCTTTTTGTCTAAATTTTCTATTTCTTTCTCTATCCAATCCACCTCCATTAATCACAGAATGATCTTCAATAGCTAAAGGTCACTGGGGACACAGCAGACTGAGACTCACTGGAAAATGTACAGGTACCAAGCTGGGATTTAGCAGAAGTATGTGAAAAGCATTTGGCTCTTCTAAACCTGCTGCCATGCACTAGGAAAGTGAATAAAAATGATTATTCTGTGAAGCTAAGTGCCAAAGGGATGAAGAAACAAAGGGTCCCTATTAAACTGCCAAACGTTTCAAAGTTCGAATGTCATATGGTCGACACCTTATGCTCGAACTCTGAAAAGTTCGAAGGTGAAAGGCAATGGCTCCATACGCACAGAATGGGAAAATTTCCCTTTTCTGCACTGAAGTGCGGTGTTTGAGTTGGTAAATTTAAGTAGGGGGGTTGGGGGTGCAGGGGGGGCTTACCCCCCTGTTCAGAGCATTAAGGTAAGTTTTTTTTTACCTTTTTATTATATATTCAAGGTTTCACGTTTCGCTCATATGTTGTCGAACATATGAGGTTCGAAATTTTGAAGCTTCGAATATATAATATAAACCCAGAAACAAAGCATCACAGAAGCCATAACTGAATGATCCATAAAATATCCACCATTTCAACAGACACTAGCAACATGAGTATTTCCAAGTATTCAGATTACGTGCAGGACCTGCACCTGAACTGTCTACTTCTTCACATCTCAAAAGGGGATAAACAACAGAAATAGTTTGCCCTTAGTGTCAGGTCTGTGTACTCCACCTCCTGAGCAGGTTGCAAAATATATGATTAGCAGTGTTGTAGCTGGTGTTGTAGCACTCTGCTAACAGGTGTGGCTTTCATACTGGACATCATAATTGTCTTTAATTATTAATTCTTTCCCATCACCCTTCCATAAAAACCTCAAAACAGCTTCTCCTTCTCAAATTGCTGTGAAGAACAAAAGCAGTAAAGACTAAATTTAAAATTGGAAGCTAAGTGCCTATAAATGGAGTATACAGTAGCATCCGATCCTGGTGTAGTACAGAAGTAAACCTTACTGAGGTCCTTTTGAAATTGTCACACAAGAAATGCATTCCCTTAACAAAGCAACATCACTGGGTAAAGGTGGCCATCAAATAAATGTTACACAGCAAAACATATTCCACTAACACAACTCAAGGAAGAATTTAAGTACTCATTGGCCAAATACAGTATAATTTCCTTATCAAAAACAGCCAATCACCTTTCCTGGCAAAGCTGTCCATAATACTCATACCAAACAATGGATGAGCAACTTCTATGGACCAGCCATCCCATAACTTTATTAAGCTAGGATTTTTTTTTAGTTCTGAATTCTACAGTGCTATCTGCCTGTTTCCCTGACAGATAACTCAATGGGGAAAGATATTACTTGTAAACTCCAATTCCATACGAAACACATCAGAACATTGTATCACTTGGCTTGTCATACACTCCATCAGTCTATCAAAGTAAGTATATTCATTCAACACACCAAAAGCATGGCATAATTTGGGTTTCCCACCAGCCTATTAGCATAGCACACATTCATTCATTTTCCTATACCTCCTTTAACCCTTTCAAGATTTGGGGAAGGCACAGTCTCTCCTGGCTACAGTGGGCATAAGGAAACAATCCCTGCCACTAGTCCACTGCAGGATAAATGCACACTGCATATACCTAAAAGCAATTTAAAGGATTGTTTCACCCACTGGTATTATCTTTGTGACATGGCTAAAAACCAAAGCCTCCAGAAAAAAATGCATGCTGACACAAAGATGACAAGTAAATGTCACACAGAAGGTGCATCAACTGGGAGTCAAACCAGAAAACCATGTGCTGGTGGGGAGCAGTGCTGATTGCTGAACTACCATGTCACATGGCTTCCTATCAAAACTGTAAGACTTGCGAATTCCCATAACTTTGAAAAAGAATCTCCAAACAGAAAAGAAATACAGTGCATGCCGAAACCCATTGTAATAAAGTGTTTTGCACTCCCCTCACCCCATTCCTACAACTCAATCATATTAGCTCCAAGATTACTGTACCTCATAGCAGAGGGAAATTTCTGATGCGTTGCAATTTTGAACTACTATATATGCTAATTTTCACACCTACAGGCTTACTACGGTGATGCTCACAATTCCAGATCTCACAAATTCAACAGGAACTGGTACCACCCAAAAAGATAACAACTGCACATAAAATCATGGTCATATCAAAAACAATTACACACAGGCTTTCTACATAGCCCACCTCATAAATGGAAAGCTTTGTACATGACCCACCTGATAAATAAGGGTATTTCATCCAAGAACAAGGAGGTCATAACATCCCTGTACTCCTCCCTTATCAGACCCATTATCGAGTACAATGCTTCCTTCGGCATGTACCTTGCCAAGCACATGCAGCAGTTGGAGAGGCCACAGAGGTTCCTTACTAGGAAATCCATGGTTTCAAACACCTATCCTATACAGATAGGCAAAAAGCCCTGTCCCTCTACTCAGTCCTATACAGACTGCTCAGAGGTGACCTGTGTCTGGCATACAAGGTCATTTCACACCCAGCCTTGATGGAGTTGCTGCATATCCATAAGACAAACTCCACTCGTGCAACCTACACAAAAGGCCTTGACCTGGTCTGTGACATTAATAGAACTTGTTGGCGGGATAGATTTGTGTCCCAAAGACTCCCCCGTCTCTGGAATAGACTCCCTCTCCATGTCAAGCAGAGTACCTCTCTAGCCCTCTTTAAGAGGAACCTGGATGACTTGATGGGAAACAGAAAATGACTCCTGGGATCCCACCTGTGTCCCTGCTGGGCAGGGGAAACAGGTGCTGACTTTGAGGGAACATGGGTGAAATTCTTGGCTAGGCTTATAAGGGGCTCTGGGCTAATAGCCTAGTATCATCCTATGAACTTTTGAACCTAAAAAACATTGTCATATCAGACTGCTTCCAACATTTCCCATAGGCTTCTTCATTAAAAATATCCTCTCAGATACATCCACAAAGTTGCTTCCCTACCATGTGTACTACAATGAGAAATATTAGTCATCAATACAAACATCTAAGTAAAGGGAAAAATAAGTGTTGCCAATCCTCTGCTGTCCTGAGAAACAAAAACAGGTACAACACTGACTTATGAATTCCAAATGGACTATTTTTTATTCATGCAGCTGAAGTCTAGACTCTTCCAGCTTCCCTTACCCTTCCTGCACCAGTCATACCCCTTTCCTGTTTGAATAGCAACACTGCAGGCTGCTTCACTGCACTTTCTCCTGCCCAGCCCACTACTGATGCAGCTGTAGCCCCTGGGGATAGTACCAGGGACATTAATGGAAAAGTGGTGTAGCTGGGCATCTGGATATCAGCTGGCAGCATGCAAATGGGGGGGGAGGTGCTCATTACTGACCAAATCAGGTGTACAAGAGCTGCCCTGCCCTCTATAAATGTCCAGTAATCTTTCACCACTAATGAAGAATCTTGCAAATGCAAGTCAGCAGCATTAAACAACTCTTCTGTTTCAACATTACCTGAAAACTGCATCATTGCATCTGAGTTTAACTTGGATACATTTTCTTAATATTAATGCTTCAATGATCAGTACAGTAAAATTATGTCATAAACCCCATCACACATGTTTGCCCTTCAATTACATTAACACTCAAAATCTTGTAAACCACAACCCTCACAGAGGTTGATGTGACCCCTTACTTCAACGTTCATAGGCTCTCGATGAGAACATAATGTACTCTAACAAAATGGCTGTATATCAGACAGCACTATGCTGGCTGACCTAGAACCATTACATTAGAGTACAGTACGGGTCTGGATCAGACAGCACAATGCTTTGTTTCTTCCTTATTGTCCCATTCACCTTCAGATAACACAACATCACATTTCTCTGGATAGAAATTAATTTCATCAGCAAACTGTTTAAAGCTACAGCTGTATTATCCTCTATGGATGACAGAAACAAATTAGCAAGTGGTACGCCATGCAACTTCAGAAGTCATAAGACATAACAGGGGGATTAACTTCTCTACAGACATCTCAAAAGACAGCAAATGTGTGCCTGGAGAACAAGGAATCACTTCTCAAATCTAACTGAGAGGGCACATTGCACACTTACATGGGTATAAGTCAGATTTCAATTTTAATGCCTTATTCACTAACTTTTATATCCCCCTTTTCCAAGTATTCTAACAGAGTAGGTCCAGAAAATATGTATCTGGTTCCCCCATCTGACTTAAACTACATCTCCAGCAGACTGAATTCGGTTATGGAAACAGCCTTACTAACCTAACCGGTGTGGAACAAAATACTTAATGGAGGCATATCTGCATGAAAAGTCTAAATCTTCTTCACCTACTGGTAAATTTAAATATTAGATATATTTGATCCCATGTTTTAAAATCCTCTCCCATTCTGTTTTAACTGACAGATACACTAAACTCCTCTTGATACTCAATACTTAAGACAAACATGATATAAACCCCCTTCCCAGTGGGTGCCTTTTCCTAAAATCCACAAGGAATGTAATGAAATGTGGATATCCCTTCTCCTCTGACTTAATTCATTTCATATTCTGACTAACTTCTGTGGAAGCTGAAAATGTCATTGCTGTTTTTGCCACGGCAGTATTTACTGCCTCTCTACAAACAGATCCCAATGACAAAGTAACTTTCCTTTCCTTCTCCAATGCCAGCATAGTGTTTTACTTTATGCAGCTTGCCTCATGCCTCCTGTTGGGACAATCTCCTGAACTCATGACTTGAGCAGCCTGTCTGAAAAAAAATTCTGTATATCCTGTTTCAGCACAACTGTCCAACTACTTCAATCCCCTTCATCTCTCAAAAACAATTCTAATAATTCTGTATCCTTGACAATTTTTCATTTTTCTTGAAATATCTCCTTCCAGCTAAACTGGTAAGGAGCCTGCTCGACACCTCATATACAGAGGAAACAGAATCACTTTGAAGATCACATGTTTGTTTGTTTGTGTCTTTCGGCTTTTCCCGGCTAGAGGTTGCCACAGCGGACCTCCGGTCCGCTAATGATTGGCAGTAGAGTTTTATGTGCTGGCTTGCAGGGCCTAATGCACAACCTTCAACGAAGGAACGCCTGTTCATGAAGATCACATGTAATGGTGCAAAATGACCTTTGGTTTCTGCATTAAAAAGTGCCTGCATACATCTTTATGGTCGTTTTACACTACATTACAAATAAAATAATTTTAACAATTACTTCTGAACATGGAAGACTAAACATACACAGCTTAATTCACAATTACTTACCCACACTAATCCAGCTTGATTACAACTGAACCCTGAAATTGCCATCTTCCCACCCACTTGTATGTTAATGCTGCAAACATAACTGTGTATGTATGGTCTTCTGCATTCAGAAGAAAACTTTAAAACTAAACTTATTTTTAAATATTGCAAAATGAACTTTTATTTAACAGAAA
Organism: Protopterus annectens; assembly: GCF_019279795.1. Lineage (NCBI taxonomy): Eukaryota > Metazoa > Chordata > Ceratodontiformes > Protopteridae > Protopterus > Protopterus annectens. The sequence goes on along the minus strand of NC_056735.1, from coordinate 1,155,902,789 downwards.
AAAGTATTTGCATGCATAAAGATGTGAATGCTTTTTGATGTGAAAACAAAAATTTGTTGCACACATATAAGCTTGATCTTTAAAAGTATAATTCTGTATTAAAAATTGCAAAGCTCCACTTCTCCCTAAAGAAAAGTACTTTGTGCCATGAAAGCTTATGCCTGCCCTGCCCCAGTACCAAAAAAAATCTGCCAGTTAATTTTTAAGTTTTGCAAATTCTAAAAGGGCTGACCCAAGTACAACAGTTGGAGCACAACACCAATGCCAGCACCTGACACTGCTAATCCATATGAAGAGGTAATGCCCTCCCCTTCTGAAATATGTCCTTTATTTCTGCAAAGCTTTCTTCATAGCTCATCAAACCTTCAAAACTTGCATGCAATCATATCCCTACACATTTAAGCTTCTGCTGACCCCAGCTGCTCTGGATATTTCCCTGCACCTCTTGTTGTTGTTGTTGTTTGTCTTTCGGCTTTTCCCGGTTAGGGGTCGCCACAGTGGAACTCCGGTCCGCTAATGATTGGCAGTTGGTTTTTATGGTGTCAAGTTGCCAGCCCGACACCCAACCTTCAACGAAGGCACACCCATTCAACGCATGTCTTTTGAATGCCCACTCGACCGCGGGGAGGACATGCAGACTCCACACAGAAGGCACTCCTAACTCAAGCTGAGAATCGAACAGGAGAACCTCTTGCTGTGAGGCAACAACGCTACCGCTGCACCACCGCAGGAAGTCCTGCACCTCGTAATAATATTAATTAACCCCACATCTTAGTTTTGTCAACATAACTTATCCAAAAGTTTTCAATAGCTGAAATAATCTAGGAATGACTCAATGTGATTGACTTGGAGATCATAAAAGATCAGCGGCAAATAAAGCAACACTTATCTGCCTCCTTCTCCATTCATATTCCTGTTCATCAGAGTTTCACATTAAAATTGCTAATGGTTTAAAATACAACTCATTTTAGTAATACACAGCACCACTACCATTTCATACATCTAATTCTCAAACACAGCATATACTGTTTGTTAACAGGCTTTCTCTTCTCACATTAAACCTAGCTGTCAGAATGTCCACAAATCCATCACAAACTAAAACAACCAATCTACTGATAGGTGTCACAATGTCTATGCCAACATATTATAAAGTCTCAGACATTACTCATGAATGGATATCTTTTAAATTTTACTATCCATTTAAAATACTCACTGCATGCAAACACCTGCATTCTCAACCCTGACTGCCTTATATACATCTGCTATTATGGCTATATGTTCAACAAGCATCATCTGTCTCTAAATAAAGGGGGGGACGCTCCTGTAATCACTTCTGATTCATTAAGGGTAATGGCTGATCATCCTGCCCCCCTTTACATGTTGTACTGAATCTTCACTTTGTTCTATTACTGCAACCACTTGCTATGGCTCCTCTGTAGCCTGCATAGCTTTTAATAGATCAAGAAATTATTTTTCCATGGCAAAAAAAATCCCAAGAAGTCTTGAGCACCATTGAATAAACATTTTACACCTTATTGCTTTATTTATTTATGTATTTATTGGCATTTATTGACATTTGATTTGGATCTTATTGCCCTCAAAAATGCTTTCTTCTTCCTTATATCACAGAAGTCTTGGTCTAAAAACAGCCATGCCCCCTCACACACCCATATCATATCCAGTCTCTAGAGCAGAGACAGTAATTCTTCTTGCAGACAGCAATTGTCAGAATGTGCTACTGTTAGTCATAGAGCTTGGATGTTTCTTCTGACAAGTTGCCACACTGTTGTAAGGGTTCTTTTTAACCTAATTTCCATCTTGGGGATTTCTGTCCATTCCACAAAATGCTTTTTGATACACTCTGAGCAAATCCCCAACTTCCACATATGCAGCATGCCAGCTAACTGGAGATTCTTCCTATATGTCCTGTCCTCATGTTCATACATATTCTAGTATTGCCTCTGCTGCTACCACCTTCACTTTCAGCTTCACAATCTCTTCCATTAGCAACTACAATGCATTGGAATGGTCAGATAATGTAGCAACTATCTACTGTAACCTTTGGTAGTTACTGTCTGTACAATTCTCAAATCATTTGGTTTTCATTTTTTAAAATTCCATAACAATACAAATGAAGCAACATCTGTGAATCATCCTCCCCAATCTCTGTACTGGACCATGCAGACACGTGCGCCATAACTCTTTCCCTCTCCAGGGCAGCAGCTGCAGCTACCTGCTCCAATTTGCCATTGTCATTGTACTTCTTTCTACACTTGGACATACAGGGAGCACAAAACACCATTACAGGAACAAAGCCTGTCTTTCTGATACCTGCTTTAATGCCAGAGAGGGATTTTATAGTGGCTTATTCTTCCCCGGTGAACACAGCAGCACTAAACTTATGGCAGTTAGAGTAATAGTACTATTACTGGAAGTGTCTGCAGTGTTCTTTTCTGAGCAAAGGACCACTTACCCTATAATCACCTTAGCTTTAGAATAGACTTGTCATTCCCAGAAAACAGGCGCATGGATTGCAGGATATGTGTCAATGTGGGTGTATACATCAGCTGTCACAATCAATACATTCAATCATTTCACTGTTAGAAAGTATAACATGCTTTGGTTCATAGGGTCATAAGTTTATAGGTTGGTACTAGGCTATTGGCCCTAGGGCCTATACAAGCCTAGCCATAACAATTCTCTGGCTATTTCTTCTCACACTATTTACTTCCGTAGACCTCTGTCTAGCAGGGTGAATGCCGTGATCCCCAGAATGAATTTCTTTTCTCCCACCCAATCGTCAAGGTTCCTTTTGAAGAGGGCCAAAGAGGCGCTCTGCTTGACATGTATGGGCAGTCTATTCCAGAGTCTGGGGAGTCTCTGGGTCAGGAACCTATCCCTCCAGCATGTTTTGTTTATTGTGATGACAAAGTTTAGATCCCTGGAGCATGTGGCTTTGAGGGTTTGGGATTACTTTAAGTGTAACATGTCCAACAGCTCTGGGATTGACATGGCCTTGTATGTTAAGCAGAGATTGCCTATGAGTAGATGATATGTGACAGAGTATAGCTGGAGTTTTTTAAGGCGGTCAGCGTAGGGCATCTGCTTTATGCCTGTGATTCTTTTAGTGAGGTATTTCTGTGGCCTTTCCAGTTGCTGCAGATGTCTTGAGAGGAACATACCAAAAGGGCATTGTATTCTATAATGGGTCTAATAAGGGATGAGTACAGTGGGACAATGACCTCCTTTTTTCTGGATGAAAAGCCCTTAGTGATGAGGTGTGCCACATAGAAGGATTTCCTGACTGTTGTGGCGATGTGGTTATTGAAGGTAAGACCACTGTCCACCTGTGTCCCTAAGTCTCTTATCACACTTTCAGTGTTTAGTGTACTGCCACCTATGTCATAATTCACGGGTACATGTTTTTTCCCAAAGGGGATATCTATACATTTCTTGGCATTGAGCTTGAGCCCATGTCTCTGGCACCAAGCATCTGTTTCTGTAAGGCCCTTTTGTAGAGTATCCACATCATTTGGGGATTCAATAATGGCTCCCAGTCATCTGCGAACATTGTTAGCCAGAGTCCCTTAGTGTTGGCCTGTACTTTAGAGAAGTAGATGCCAAACAAGAGCAGTCCCAGGACTGAACCCTGAGGTACTCCACTTGTCACTTGTCTGGAGCTGGATTTGGAGTCAGCTACTTTTACAGCGTGGGTTCTGTCAGTAAGCCAGATAGCAACCCATCGAGTGGTGTAGGGATTAATGCCCAGCTTAGTAAGTCTATCTATGATTCCAGAGTGGGAGATGGTGTCAAAGACCTTGGTGAGGTCCAGATAGGCTATGTGGACGACCTTACCCTCGTCCACGGCTCTGGAGACTGATTCGAAGAAGTCATTCAGGTTCAGGAGACAAGATCGACCCTTCAAGAACCCAAACTGGGTGGGGTCCAGTGTTTGAAGGTTGCCATTGTCTTTGTTTATAAGTTCCATGATAATACGTTCCAAGGCCTTGCAGATCAGGCTCGTCAGACGGACGGGGCGGTAGTTCCCGGGATCCAAGGTGGATCCTCCTTGTTGAGTGGGATAATTGTAGCTGTGTGCCACTCAGCGGGCACAAAGCCTGAGGTGAGGCTATGATTAAACATGACACTTACGTGAGGTGCCAGTTCATTTTGTAGTTCATGTAGTACACAGCCCGGGAAGTCATCTGGTCCCATGGATGCTGTATTCTTAGCTTTGGAGAGTGTGTTTTTTACCTGTGTGGCCATTATTACCGGAATTTGGCAATCTTCCGGTATTGAGATGGGTCATTTAGGGGGTGAAAGGGGGGTGAAGTTGGCACTGAATTGATCTGCCAGGATATTGGCAATATCCTTGGGATCAGTATGTTTAATGCCATTCTGTTGTAGCTCAGAGCAGATCTGAGCATTGCCATTTAGATTCTTGACATAGTTATAGAATGCCTTGTGGTTGTCTTTGGAATCTTTGGCAATTTTATTTTTGTAACTAGCTTTGGAGGATTTTATGAGGGATCTCAGCTTCTTACTGAGGCTGGTAAGGGAGTTTTTTGCATCCTGGGATTTTCCTCTTTTCTGCAACAGTTTCTTCCTTTGTTGTAAAGTTTGTTTATGGCAGGGGACCACCAGATTGGCTTCCTTTTTTTGGAGGAGAGCATCTTGGTTCAATTTAGGATGGCACGATTCATGCATGAGTGGATGTGCTCGTACAGTGCCTTAGTGTAGGATTCAGCAGTCGAACTTTCAGTTCCCATCTGCATGGGTGTCATGAAGTTTGTCACTTCTGACTTGAGTAGCATGAAGTTGGCTTTGGAGAAGTTTTTTATGGAGGTTTCCTTACTGGGGGGTGGGGGTGGGATGTGGATGTTAAGGGTGATTAGCTTATGGTCAGACCTGACCAACGAGGGGGTGACCATAGGTGTAAAGCATCGATTTGCTGTGTTGGTAATGACCAGGTTGAGGATATTGGAGCCCCTGATGGGACTATGGATTAGTTGATCCAGGGTGTTGGAATTTATGAATTCCAAGAACCGTTGGGCAAAGTTGTTGGTACATGAGTAGTTTTCTCAGTTAATGGCAGGGTAGTTGAAATCACCCAGTATTAGGGTGTTTGGTTATATATTCATATTTTCCAGTATGTTTAGAAAGGTGTAGTGAGAATCTTGGGGCATGGTGGGGGATCTGTAACAAGCTACATTTTGGATTGCAGTCTTACCTAGTGTCAGTTGCACCTGGAGAATTTCAGATGCATTGTGTTGGGCAACTAGCCTGGTGGTGTGAATATCCTTGGTGAATATGGACACTCCTCCACCTTTAGTGTTTCGGTCCTGGTTTGGTGGCCGAAAAGTGTGGTAAGAGTTGTAGCCTGGTATTGCAGGGATGCTCTCTGGTGCCTTGAACCAGGTCTCAGTTACTGCACTGATATCGATGTTCTCCATTTTTAGGAGTGCCTCGAGAGAGTGCATTTTGAGGTTTAGATATCTAGCATTGAGTAGCATTACCTTCAGAATTTGTATGTTTGTACCTGTTACGGTGGTGGTTTTGCCCTTTGAACTTTGCCTAAAAAAGGTACTATAGGAGTGGCAAGAGCCTTAGCCAGTAATCTGAATCCCAGGGGCGACAGGTGCAGGCCATCTCTGGCAAAGCATGTCGATCATGTTGTCCCAGCCAGACAGATACTTGATCTCCTTTGAATGACACCAGAAGCTCAGCCAGTTGTTAAAGTCTATCATTTGTCCTTATATTGTGGTATCATTCTGGGCAAAGGCAGGATGCTGCTCAGGGCTAGGGTCATACCTGCCTGGGCCACATGATCCGAGAGCTCCTTCATGTCTATTTTCATGGAATAAGAAAAGCACTACATCAACATACAGATTCATATCTTTCTCTCCATAATTTATCTGGGATATCTTGGGAAATGCCACAATGCCCCTAATGTTCCTTTTCATGGAGGACAAGAGAAATTCCAGATTTACAAGCCCAAACATTCAGGAGGAAATGGAGTATGTCACACCTGGCTGACGCAAAACAGTTTGCCTACCTAATACTCAAGACCTTCTCTTACTACAGTTTTAAAGAATGAGTCATATCTAAAACTAGACAGATCAACAAAAAGGGAAAAAATAGCTGTAGAGGAACGACTGCTCTAGATATGGGCATGTGAATTACTAAAATGGGCTGTTGTCACAACTTTTCTTATACAAGATCCGTGTCAAAGATCACTTTGCCTTCTTATTAAAAATATGAAAAAAATGATTCAAGCTGGATTTGCTTGTTAAACCCACAACATTATTAATTTAAATTAAGAGGCAAGTGCTTTCAACATTGTCAAAGCTTCATCAGATATGGGCCACAGTGGAGTTAGTGGACACCTTGTTTGAAGTCAAGATTTCACTGCACTTGTTTTTTTTTTTTGGTCAGCACTGTTTTCACTGCAGAGCTTAATGTGTGCTTTATATAAAATTAATCTCTCAAATACTTTTATTTTCATTTACTTATTATTTCAGCAAATATGAGACACTATTTCCTATAAAAGTATTCAAAGTTATTCAGCACCTCTCAGATATTTTTAGCAATAGCAGGACTCGTGAACTGTTTTAATATTCTTTATTTTAAGCTGAAGCCACAGAAGCCTAAACGCATCCTCATCTATAAATATTTTACCAGCTAATGCTTCTCATTAAAGCCTTTAAGTGTGAAAAACCAGAAAAGAGATTCAGAAGCTGAATGTCACTAGTAAATGGTGCTCTTTTCACCCCACTGACATTTATATACCTTTTAGCTTTTCTTTTTGATAGTGTATCAAGATAGGTGGATCAGGTGTGTTTGGTTATTATATAATTAACATCCAATGCTGACATTTTTATAAAGAAAAAAGAAACCACAGTTCTCCTAAATTTTTCATGTTCTTTCCCTACCCAAGACCATAATAAGGACTCAAGTTAAATACTGGGCAATAATGGAGAACACTGGACAGCGGTAGTAGGACTTACAATGTTAAGGCAGTATCATAGTTTGTCTCCTACTGCCATAATATTGTAAACACTATTTTTGGTAAACCACTGAAAGTTGCAGTCTGCCAATGATTCAGACATGAGATTTTATGCTTACTGCTGATTTTGTTTCAGAAAGTGCATGTTTATACAAAACTTTTTAATGTCTCTGATTATTGCTCTGTCCCTCCCAATAATACTTTTTCCATTCAGAAAGGACCTCTTGATACAAAACCTGTTGTTTTGTTTACTATACAACGGTCTTGATTGTGCCTGTTCATACCTTTGCCCCACCTCAAGTAAGTTGCTTGATTTTCAAATAAATCACTGAATGAATTAAAAAAATAAAACAAGCTTCACACATACTGAAGACTGGCCTTTGTATTGACATAAGAGAACCCAGTAGTGAATTCACAAGCATACCTTACGCATGGTCCAGTGTTCTCCATTATTGTCAAATACTGTACAGGAGACTGATAACAGTATTTCTTAGATTGCACATTTACAGGTACTCTGAAAATAATTACTAACATATAAAACAGCCTATCTATGAGCAGCTGAAGAACAATGCTTTAATATTGCAAAACTATTTATAATAGCCTTAGCAGCTTATTTTAATTAACTAATTAATATTAATTTGTGTTTGTTAGCCTGGTAGAACACTGACCTTTTTGAGACTCAACATGGGAACATTGTCCAGTTTACTGACTTGATCAGAGACAGTAGAAAAACAGAAGCTTATAGAATGCTAACAATACTTCATTTCACTATATTTTTATTTGATTTACATCCTATTAGTGTGTGCAGTTTTGTAAAAAATGAAAAAAAATTTGAATTTGAACTTATGAAGATTATTTTTTTTCTCTGACTTTTGCTGAGGGAGATAACTGGATGTTTTCAAGGAGCATTCTACAATACTTTTGTGAGGAAATGCATCTTGTTTGTAGGGTATACCCGGCACTTGTAAAACAAAAGAAATGGTACCATCAAAATAAAGGCCAAAAGCTCCAAGACCCTCACAACAGAAGTAATAGTCACCAGAAAATGCATTGTCTAAGAGAGTTTTTAAAATCCCTGAACCTTTGAGTTTAAAATGGAGGACAGGCTGGTTTGTCAGTCATGAAGTTCAGGTCCCAAGGAGGGATGGGTTCTTCACTACAAGGCAGAAACACAGAACCTCTTTGATGAACCATGTTGTCCAACTTGTACTACATTATAATCATATCCTCCACAAGGGCATTCCAAGTATAAATGTATACAATGATTATGGAAGAAATTAAACTCAAGTCAAGCAGGTATATGATGTGGGTCTAGTAAACAGTACTGAAGTCAGGCTTACTGAAGTCCAATTTCTAATTCATAGCTTACCACTACTGTCACTGACTGTGGAGATAAGGAATAAATACTTATGTTTACAGGTTTTGCATTGCAGCTGTGAAACACTGCACCCTTCAAAATGGGGACTTTGAACTTTATGCCCTCTTCTTTCTCTGAACTGGTGCAACCTCAGAAGTAGTATGCTTACAGTTCAGATATATGGAGGTATAAATGGCCCTCCCACATCAGGGGTAAAGGGAGCTTTATTTATCCGTCCATCTGAATAACATACTGTTATAGTCTACCAGTACAGTTTTCCTACATCTTTTTCCTACTCTGCAGCCAGTCATAACAGTGTGCCCATTAAATATCATGCTATGCTTTTTTATGTCCCCAGTACATTGGCTTGTTATTTACTTAACCATGTTTACATATCCAAGGTTTCTGCTTATCTTTTCCTTACAATTGTTATGTAATTCAAATTCTGTAAATACGTTAAGAGTGCCCTTAGAAGAGAACATGACTGGTACAGCAAAGCAGGTAACTGACCAAACACAATACACAAGAAAATCAGTTTCATAAATTATCATGTTCATTGGCAAAAGCATGTATTTTTGTTGTTGTTGCCATAAGAATGCCTCATGAAAATAAACTTGAACTAACAGGCTAAATATGTTGCATAAGGAACTATTATAAGTTTTCCAATATTTGGTGCATGGACTTTTTTATTTATGAAAAAGGAAGTACACTAGAAAACAAAGTGCATTTTGCAATAAAAGACACAGATACTTGTATGCGATACTTTTTTTTATTATGGCCCTTATTCCTAATTTCCATACACAATTATTTAATAGTCTTATACTGTGTCATTAATTTTCCCTTACCATGCGTGAGCCTTTTGCTTTTTCCAGTATGCTAACTCAAGCAATTGATAGAAACGCCGTTTAGTACTTTTACTACTTTCTCAGTCATTTAGAATGTGTTGATTTGATAAGCCATTCAATGTTGCTGGCTCACAGCTCTCAGTTCTTCAGTTCATACGCTGGTTTGCTGTCTGTAATACAGAGTTTGCATATTCTCCCTATGTCTGAATGAATTTCTGCTGGGTGCTCATGTTTCGTTGCACATCACAAACACAGACTGGAGGTTAAATGGCGATCCTCCAAACTGCCTGTATGTGTGAGTGCTGTGTGTGACTGTATCTTGTGATCACCTGCACTCTACACAGGATTTGTTCCTCTGTCTTTTGACTTTTGATATAGGCTTCAGCTACCCTCTGTGACCCTGAACTGGATAAAGTAAATGCTGGAATATAAGGCAGTGAATGATATGGATAAACAGTTTCAATGATATTTGGCTCATATGTTACACTGTATTATCTTGTTACATATTTTGGAGCCCATGTTATACTGATTTTATTGTGTGCTATATTTTTCTGTTATTCTACATCAAGTCTGCCTCACATGTTTACTTGCCTCCTACCTGACTGATGCTTGTAAAGGGTCCCTTGGACTCCCTACAAAATTAACGGATAAGACAGACAGATAGACATACAGACAGGTAGGTGGGTAGGTAGCTAAATAAGTAGATTAACAACATGTTAGGAAACAACATGAGACACTGCTAACATAACTGTACCGACTGTCTATCACAGAGCTATTATGTTATGAATTTACTTCATTACTTAATTTGCAGCACTTTACAATTTTTAATGAGTACACATGTTCAATACTTCACTATTTGTTAGATTTACCATACAGTTTTACAGTTACCCAGGTTTAATTATTTATTTTGTTAAGCTGTTAACTAGGTAAGTCCCAGAAGATGTACATGCTTCTTTTTGTGGGGAGTACTGAGAATATTATGCTGTTTAAGAAACTTGCTCATAGTGGCACAATATTCAGGTAAAGACCAAGTTCGTCAATTTCAGACAAGGGGCTTGTAGCCTTTAGTCTGTGTGCTGTGGTGCCTAAAATTTCTAAGATAAATTCCTAATAATGGAAGATACCTTTGTAGCATGACAATATCTGTATGTCAGTCAGTTGTCTGAGGACATGACCAATCTTTTGCATGTAACCTGTTCAGTCCAACTAATCCACAGAGTTGACAGAAGCAGGTCAGGGACTATCTGCAGTTTCTGTCAAAGGCTTTCAACATGCACAAGCTAATTGCCAGAAATAAAATATGGTCTTACAGTATGTGTGCATTAACCTCTGGCCGTGTCTCAAAGTGACCTGTCTTCACTGCCCAAGCCTTAATTAATGTTGGTTAAAATGCAATGAAGAAGGCAGAAACACATTAAAGTAATATTCAAAATCATGGAAAAAACAGTATATTAATATTGGTTTGAAGAGGTCCTTTTTCAACTGAACTTTAGGATTTTTTGAGCAGGAGGCGTGGGAAGGAGAAAGAGAAAACCAAGGTGAAGTAAAAGTAAAACAGTGACACAGTCTGTGTGTCACTGCAGTGTTATAGAATTAATTTAACAAAAATTACATATGGTTACATTAATTAGTTAAGCACCTCTGTTGTGTGACTAGAGTAACTAAAGACAGAGTGACAGGATGTTTGTCAAATAAGTCCCATAAAAGCCCTGAGTACGTCATCCTGAGGAAAGTCTTGTTACTTGCTTGTTTACCTTTGGAATGGTACATTCCACTATCTATCTCCTGACATTGTGAAATAAAAGGCATGTAATCCACAGGTATGTTGTAGTTCTGCTGCCAACAGCCTTTTCAGTAAACTGGCACTCTGTTCTATTCATTCTATTTATTTCTCTGAATTAGTTCTCTACATTGACAGCTTACTGGAACATTGCTAAAGGATCATTCACTATTATCGATGTTTCTCTTCCTTTTCATTCCTTAATTAATCACTGTCATATCATATAAAACATTATTAATAATGGGGTTAAAACATCTATTAATAATATAGCTAAACAATATAGGAAATGTCTGTCTTTCAAAACATGTAAACTGAGTGTCTGCTATACTCTTCCATCAAACAATTTCCTTTGGAGACTAGGTAATCGGGCAGGATGATATAAACACTGGCAGCCATTATTACCTCAATATTCTATATCCCTAGAATAAAACCTTGTCTATCAGTATAGAGTTAAGGGAAGCATAACTGCATAGATGACCAAGGCATTTAGGGGCTTGATAAAACTGTGAGATCTAGTCTAGAATAATTGTAAAACATACCTCATTTACACACTTCCATCAAAATGGTATCTCTCTAAGAAATTATTAAAACCCAACAATTAATACATTTCTGCAGTACACATGCTTCCTTATTCTGTTTAGTATCAACCCATTTAAAAAATAAGTACAAAAAGGAAATCCCATGAGTTCTACACCAGCTCTGACAAAATCTCAGGTAGATATAGCACTCAGCAGGTCAGGTCCAGTTTCATCTGATCCAGCTGTTACTACTACTGTATCAGGCTTGTGCAACTTGAGAGACCTAGGGATTTCTAACTAGAAAGGTCACTGCCTTCAAAAATCTTAGTAGTAGAGATTAACATCTCTCTCTCTCTCTCTGCACTCAGTTTTTTATAAACTCCTCCATGAGGATCTCAGTCTAGTCTTTAAAGCCATGAAAGATCCAGTCTTTTTCTGACCTTGTGTTCCTTCACAAAGCAAATGATCCTCAAATATCCAGTTAAACTATGGTACTGGTATTATGCCCATATAGCTAAAGCTACTGCGTCAGTGACCTAATGATGAGCACAGTACAGCTGTGTAAGTAAATTTATCATAACAGTAGATTTTCAAAAAGATCACTGCTGCAGTAGTTACTCCCTCCCTCCATCACCCTTATTTTCGTTTGATTTTTGTTGACAGAATGAGGACTTTTTTCTGCTTACCTAGTACTGCCCTTTTCCAGGGCTCTTGCCTCCTTCTTTCAGTTGGCATGAAAGCTCTGAAAGGCTTGTGCCTTAAACTTATTTACTCCTGCCCTGCTTGGGCTATCAACAGTCTGGGCATGTGGAAGGTGCTCTTAAGCTTTGCAAGTTGGCTAGTTGTTACATCCCAGGCAGGATATAGCTCATACAGCTAAGGCTACTGCAGCAGTGACCTAATGATGGACGTTAATAGATAGTGATCAAGGGTTAACCAATACTTAACTCACATCAGTGTTGCCAATTAAACTAAGTGATTTCAAGAGTGAACCTACAGAAATAGGATAGCTGCTAGCACTGATAGCAGTTAGTAGTGATGAGCCTACAATGGCTGTTTGTTACAGTGTCTGCTCAAAACAATAATGACATTTTTGTAAAGTATCACAGAACTGTCTGCTCCATACCTTATATCTGCTCCAATACTTGGGCTGACTGTCAAACACTTACATTTAATGCTGCTGTTTTTATTCTGTTTTGAGTTTTGGACATTAGTGGACATGAGCTAAAAGACAGCTTACTGCTTTACATCTGTACATATACCCTGTGCTCCTTTTATTTAAAATTTACATGGAAATCATTTAAATGCACACATATAGACACAAACATAGAGACAGACACAGACGCGCGCGCGCGCACACACACACACACACACACACACACACACACACACACACACACACACACACACACATATGCACACACACACACACACACACACACACACACACACACACACACACACACACACACACACACGCAAGCACGTACACACACACCACCAGTCTCTCTGGCATTAATATCAAACCATTAATCAAAGCATGTTCCTGGCACATTACTGGTTCTACTTTCCAAAGACTACCTGGACCATACATAATGCCTCTGTTCAGCTAAATCAGATAATGTTTGCAAGCCTTATTCCATCAAGCTAAAACATCAATTAATTAATCTCTGCCCCCAACTCTCCTTCTACTGTCCAGAGGGAACATTCACACTAGCCCTGACTATTTCTATATTTTATTTATTTCACTTTGTTAACCAGGTAGGTGAATTGGTCCAGGGACCTTTTCCAATGACAGCCTGGGCCACAACAGCAAAAACAATACAAAAACAGCACCACCAAAACAAAGAAGAAAGCATAAAAGCAATTATACAACGTGTGGTGTAAAATACTAATCCTTAAAGCATGCCACAGTCATCTAACCATAGGGGAGACAGAAAATATATCAGTTTAAAGATGTACCCCAACTACAGTGGATATAAAAAGTGTACACACGCCTGTTAAAATGCCAGGTTTTTGTGATATAAAATGAGACCACAATAAATCATTTCAAAACTTTTCCCACCTTTAATGTGACCTATAACCTGTACAATTCAATTGAAAAACAAACAAATCTGTTACGGGAAAAAATATAAAAAAGCATACAATAAGCAGGTCGCATGTGTGCACACCCTTAAACTAATACTTTGTTGAAGCACCTTTTGATTTAATTACAACATTCAGTCTTCTTGGGTACACACCTGCCATCAATTAAAAAGACTCTGATTAAACCCAGATAAAGTTCAGCTGTTCTAGTAGGATTTTACTGACATTTACTCGGTTGCATGCTACAGCAATAGCCATGGTTCACAGAGAGCTTACAAAGTATCAAAGGGATCTCAGAGTTGAAAGATATCAGTCAGGAGAAGGGTACAAAAACATTTCCACAGCATTGGACATATCATGAAACACAGTGAAGACAGTCATCAAAAAGTGGAGAAAATATGGGACAACAGTGACGTTGCAAAGAACTGACATCCCTCCAAAACTGATAAAAAGACAAGACAAAAACTGGTCAGGGAGACTGCCAAGAGACCCATAGCAACACTGAAGGAGCTGCAGGAATTTCTGACAAGTACTGGTTGTGTAATACATGTGACAGCAATATCCCGTATTCTCCATATGTCTGGACTATGGGGAATGGTTGCAAGACAGAAGCCTTTTCCTAAACAGAAAAACATCCAGGCCTGGCTAAAATTTGCAAAACAACATATCAAGTCTCCCAAAAGCATGTGGAAAATGTGTTATGGTCTGATGAGAAAAAGGTTGAACTTTTCGTCCATGATTCCAAAAGGTACATTTGGTGCAAAAACAACACTTTGCATCACCAAAAGGACACCATCCCCACAGCGAAGTATGGTGGAGGCAGTATCATGCTTTGAGGTTGCTTTTCTCCAGCTGGAACTGGGGCTTTAGTCAAGGTGGAGAGAATTATGAACAGTTCCAAATACCAGTCACTTTTGGCCCATACCTTCAGGCGTCTTCTAGAAAGCTGAAGATGAAGAGGAATTTCACCTTTCAGCACGACAATGACCTCAAGCATACATCCAAATCAACAAAAGAATGGCTTCACCAGAAGAAAATTAAAGTTTTGGAATGGCCCAGCCAGAATCCAGACCTAAATCCAATAGAAAAATGTATGCAGTGACCTGAAGAGGGCTGTGCACAAGAGATGCCCTCGCAATCTGACAGATTTGGAGCGCTTTTGCAAGGAGGAGTGGGCAAATATTGCCAAGTCAAAATGTGCCATGCTGACTGACTCCTACCCAAAAAGACTGAATGCTGTAATTAAATCAAAATGTGCATTAGTTTAAGGGTGTGCACACTTGTGCAACCGTTAGCTTATTGTACATTTTTTGTTTTTTATATTTTCCCCTAATAGATTTGTTTGTTTTTCAACTGAATTGTACAGGTTATAGGTCACATTAAAGGTAGGAAAAGTTTTGAAATGATTTATTGTGGTCTCATTTTTATATCACAAAAACCTGGCATTTTAACAGGGGTGTATACATTTTTTATATCCACTATATATAAAGCTTATACTGTGTAGCAGATTGTAAAAACAAATAAACTGCACTTCAAATTGCAAAATTAGCACACACTTAGCAAAAAGCATTAAACATAGTACAGCAATATTTCAAAAGTAAACAAAATGAGCTTAGACATTAAAGATTATAATTTAAACTCAACATGATACAGACAGTAATGTGTCTGATAATCTTTTTGGAAGTTAGTCTTTCAAGGTATGTGAGTATAAGTAATAAATATCTACAAACGAAGGCATAAATCCAAAATATTTGTCTTCCAATCACAGCAGTGACAGCAGTTACTGAATCATAAGTAAAGCCTAATTGATGTTTTATTACTTTTTTTTACTTATTTTTCCCTTGTTGACCAGGTTAATCCCACTAGGCTACCCTTTTTCAGGGGAGAGACCTGAGGTGGTATTTATACTACTAGGGAAATCTGGCCATGGCATCAGGGAACTCCCACTATTGTTTCAACAGGTGCTGTGGAATCTATTACATTCACCTGAGCTACCACCAGGGCTCAAGCAGATGGGCCCTTAGTTTAACATCTCATCTGAAGGACAGCACACTCGGGAGTACAGCACCACCACCCCCCATTCTGCACTGCAGTGTCAGCAATCAGTCTTACTGGTATGGGAACAGACATTTGAGTTTCAGATTTTACATCCTTAAGAAAATGCATGCTAATGCAAAACTTGTTATTCTAGCAACTTTCCATGCTTATAAGAACACTATTTAAAATGTGTCCCTATTTTCAGAACTTTGCCCAGTTATTTTTGGCTTTGTCCAGATTTCTTGTGCTAAGAGGTTGAGAAGTATGATTAACACTTCAGATCAAGCATAACTTGGCAATGTCCTAGCTAACATTACACAATTTGCTGCATTTACCAGATTCCATCCCTTGTCAGGATCATATTTTCCTACCGAATGGATTCTTTCTCATCAGCCTCAATGAGTTTCCTTCCCCATAGTTAACTTACTTTTTTCATTGACATGGGGCAGATTTTCATATAATATAATAAGCTAAGTCACATGGGTTTCCTCCGGGTACTCCGGTTTCCTCCCACACCCCAAAGACATGCTGTAGGTGGACTGGACACTCTAAATTAGCCCTAGGTGTGAGTGTGTCCATGTGTGTGTGCCTTCTGTGGAAGGTTGGGTGCCGGGCTGGCAACTCGACACCGTAAAACTCCACTGCCAATCATGAGCGGACAGGTTTTCCGCTGTGGCAACCCCTAACCGGGAAAAGCCGAAAGAAGATGAAGAAGATAATAAGCTAAGAAAGAGAGCACACAGGACATGTAACTCAATATTTTAACAATGATTACAGCTCAGTAATGCTTAAATCAGGAAAGAGGCAGTAAAAATATGCCAGTCGTTTACTTTATACATACTTCATTAAAAAGACAAACATAGTTAAAGGAAAATGTAAGTAAGCAACAAATATGGCAGTAGGAAACAAGACCTCTGGAAACCATCATGAATTGCACTTTGGAAGTAAAAGAGACGTGCTTCAGGAAGGTCAGAAACAGTAAACTTGAAGGACTTTACTTGCATTCACCACATAAGTTGGAGAATAGTCAGGTAAGCAAGGTTTTTGCAAAAACTAAGATGGTTTTCAATGAAAAAGACACAAGTGATTACAGCAACAACAGAAGAACAGCAAACACAAAGATCAGGAGGGCAAAACAAGTCACTGAGGAAAACTGATACCAAACAGATAATTAACGGATGAAACACGTTAAACAAATTTGCAAGTACAACAAAACAAGGTCACAAAAATGCAGATAACATGATACATGCTCTAGGGACCTAAACCTTGTCACCACAATAAACAGAACATGCTGGAGGGATAGAATCCTGTCCCAGAGACTTCCCATACTCTGAAACAAACTACCTATCTATATCAAACAAAGCTCCTCATTAGCACTCTTCAAGAAAAATCTTGATGATTGGGATGGGAGATAGGAAATTCACCCCGGGGATCACCTCTGTGGCTCTGCTCGACAGGGGCACAGGAAAATAATTTTCTTGGGTGGCGAAAGCCAGGGTACCTTTTGAATAGGCTTATATAGGCCTTGGGGCCAATAGCCTAGTACCTACCTATGAACCTATAAAGGGATAAATGTGGAACAAAATTACAAAAAAAAAAGCCCTCAGCTCAGTCTCTTAGGCTGGTAGTCATTTAGGGATAGATAAGGAAAATGCTGGCGTAAATATTTACGGAGAAGAGCAAAGGGGCAAATAAGAATGGCTTTACTCTGGACAGGACCACAGCAGAGTTAGATGCATTACACTAATGGAATACTTTTCAGAGTGACCAAGGAATAAACAGAAACTGACTACATAAGTGGCAGAATTCTTCATTCTGTCCTTGTCTTAGTATGATTGAGGCATCATGACAGCGAAAGAACTAAAATGCAGTCAGACTTATGTCTGGGGTTAGACCAGTGATGGAAGCATTTATTAATCTGAGTCTGCAGCTAATCAGCATCTACCTGGTGGAAGTAAAGACCAATACTAACAGGTTATGGTGTAGTACTAATGTATCACTGCCAAACTCTTTCCAATGGAAACTAGTTATCAGTCACTGACAAAGCAACATTTGTATTACTCAGTCTTCCTTTTAAAATTACTGTACAAAACTCCTGTATGCCCTTTGCACAAAGTTCTCAGTGCATTCATTTTCTATCTGTGTATCCATCATTCTCTCATAAAGCACACTCCTGCACATTTAACAGACCAGCATACACCCTGTCAACAACTGGGGTTTTCTAAAAACATCATAAATACACATTTTCTTTTCAGCAGTTTACTAGATAACCTACCTTAAAATTCGTTCTTGCACCAAGCATTGACTCAGACTGGTAATTTGCTGTATCAATTTACTGTTACCTTTATCCTTAAACTCCAGCCTCTGCTGCCATCCACTGCAGCTACCTTTACAATTAACCCTGGCCTTCCAAAGACCTTTACTCCTCAGCTTATTATAATTCACTCCCTTACTTCAAATCCCCAAGGTTTTCCTCAGTTCACCTAATTCTCCCACTTTACTTCCTTGTAAATCAACTTGTACTGAACACATGTTCACACAAAGTACAACTAACTCACAGTCATTTCCTGTCACATCAGTTATACTGTCTTACTATCTTGACTTCCTATGATTCATACACTTTTAGACTACTTACCTTTCTTTCAGTCTGTATATATCGTATTACAGACAAACTGCAAAATATATGAAGTTCTATCTCTCAGGCACTGTATATCAGTGCAGAATCTAAGATATAGCACTTCTTTTTTATTTGTATATAAAATATTCAGTGCTGTGCTAAGCCAGAGGGTCATAATGGAGAAGACTGGACTATACATAATTAGGTTAACAGGTTCATAGGTATATACTGCGCTGACGGCCACCAGGGCCTTTGTAAGCCTAACCACACAACCCAACCCAAACATGTACATCTTAATGGGAGGGGTATGTTTGTTAGGAGAGGTATATTAATTAGGAAGCTTATGTGTGTGTGTGTGTGGAGGGGTTATGTTAGTTAGGGAATACTTACTGTTGGCCTCTGTCTATAAAAGACATGAGGACCAGCCTGGGGATGAATTTATGATTATCCATCCAATCTTAGTTAGAGAATGTTTATTGTCAGCCTCTGTCAGTGACATGGGAGTCAACTCTGTCTATAAAAGACATGAGGACCAGCCCGGGGATGAATTTATGATTACCCATCCAATGTTAGTTAGAGAATGTTTATTGTCAGCCTCTATCAGAGACATGGGAGTCAACTCAGAGATGAATCCGTGATTTCCCATCCAGCAGTTGAAATTATGTTTTAATAGGGTTAGGGAGGGACTCTGATTCACATAGATGGGCAGCCTATTCCAGAACATGAGGATCCTTCGAGTCATATATCTGTCCCACCACCATGTTCTATTTATGTCGCAAGCAAAATTCAAATTGCTGGATCTAGTGTTTCTGGTGCTGCTTGTTTTCTAGATATGCAAAGAAAAAAACTCCATCAGGGCTGGATCTAAGGATATTTTATATGCCAAACACAGATTGCCTCTCTCAACAACCTGTAGGAGAATGAGTACAGAGACAGGGCTCTAAGATGATTTGTATAGGACAGTGTGTTGATACCCTGGATTCTCCTGGTGAGGAACCTCTGTGGGTGTTTCAACTGTTACATATGCCTAGTTAGGTGCACGCCAAAGGGGGCATTGTACTCAATGATGGGTCTGATAAGGGATGAGTAGAGTGGTACTATAACTTCCTTGGACCTGGACACTATACGCTTACTTATACATTGGACAACATAGAATGATTTTTACTAATTTGGCTACGTGTTTGTCAAACTTCAGATTAATCTCAACATGTGTTCTCAGATTGTTAATTACCGGGTCAATGCTTAGGGGTGTCTTATCAATGGAGTAATTTGACTAAGTAGATGTTTTCCCAAAAGGCAATATAATGCACTTCTTTGCATTGAGTCTTAATCCATGGCTTTTGCAACAGTCATTTGACTGTGTTAGTCTCCCTTGCAGGATGTTAGTATCTTGGGAGAGTTTATGGCAGCTCCCAGTTTGCAGTCATCTATGAACTACGTGGGCCAGACATTAGCCCTGACGTTGAGAAGTAAATGCCAAACATGAGTGGGGACCAGCATGGAGTCCTGCGGTACTTCACTGGTGACCTGCCTCTTGGTGGAGGCGGTCTCACCAATCCTGTTTTCTTGGGTCCAATCTGTGGGCCAGCTGACAATTCAGAGAGCTGTGTAGAGATTTATGCCTAGTTCAGTGAGTTAATCCACAAAATCTGAGTGGAGAATTGAGTCAAACTCCTTAGCCAGGTCTAGGTAGGCAGGATGAACCATTTTCCCTTTATCCATTGTTTTAGTTACCTTCTCAAAGAAGTCTACCAGGTTAAGTAGGCATGATGTTCCTACGACAAAATCAAAGTGGGATGGATGTAGTGTCTGCAGGTTGTCAACTGTTGATCATTTCCATGGCAATTCATTCCATGGCTTTGTATGTTAGACTAGTCAGACTAACAGGTCTGTAGTTTCTGGGTTCAGCTGACAGTCCACTCTTGCGAAAGGGAATAACCATTGCTGCTGTCCATTCACTTGGTATGTAGCCTGTTTTGAGGCTGTAGTTGAAAGTTGCTCAAGTGGTCCTGATATGTCATATTTCAGGCTATTTAGGAGGCAACCCGGGATACTGTTGGGCCCCATTAAAACTGTGTTTTTTGTCTTATTCAGCACTGCTATGACCTGCTCCCTCCTGATAGGGGAGTGTAACAGTAGGGTTATCACAAGGGGTGGCGGAGGGGAGCAGCGGGTAAAGTTTGAGCTGAATTTGTTGGCCAGAAGGTTTGCTATGTTAATCTACTCATTGAAGGTGGTAACATTTGCTATCATTTCTGCACACTGTTGTGTTTTACCTCTGAGGTTTTGGACATAGCTCTAGAAGGCCTTGTGGTTGTCTTTAGCCTGAGAAGTGATCTTGACATTGTAACTGGCCTTGTTTAATTTAATTAGTCCTCCTAGTTTCCTGTTTATTTTTATAAGTGAGCTGTTGTCATTATGAGAGTTCCTCTTTCTGATTGTGCCCACAACCTTTTCCCTTTTGTTATATACTCTGTTAAGATTAGGATTCTACCAGTGTGGTTTGTTTTTGGGGTTTGTTTTGGGCTTAATTCTAAAAGGTACAGCAGCCTTGATGCAAACATTTACATGTTTGCACAGTGTTTCTGTGAATAATTCTGCATAGCCAGTTGCGAACTCTGGGTTGGGGGATGCACTGAATTTTGACAATTTGTAGTATGTAGTTTGTTTCAGAATAGTTTCTAAACACAACAGGTTTTGCTGGGTTTTCCAAGTTGATTTTTATTTCAAATGAGACAGCTTTGTGATCTCACCTCTCAAATGAGGACTTGACATGGTGCTGGTGGTGGGGATGCAGCTCTCTCCCATATCAATAAGGACAAGGTCCAGTATGTTTGAACCTCTGGCTGACGTGCACATTAACTGATCAAGGACATTTATGTTAATAAAGTCCAGGAAACACTGTGCTTGCAAGTTGGTGGTAGTGTATGTTTCCCAGTCCACATAGGGTAGTTAAAGTCTCCCATGAACAGAATGTTTGATTTTAGTTATTTTATTTTTTTATTTTACATTTGTTAACCGGGAGAGTCCGACTAGATACAGGTACATTTTCAACGTTGGCCCGGGGAGAAAAGCTCCAATTACATTAATTTTTAACATTATAAGCTATTATTTGTGACATTCATTACAGGCAGACTAACATTGTGAAACTAAGTGACACATATTGTATACACTCTGAGTAATTATGAGAGCAACAGGTAAGACAGTGTAAACACATTCATAATTATGAGGAGCAATACATGGAATTCATTACAGTAGCTACTAGACAAATGGATGAGCAGTTAGTAATGCTCTCTTAACATGCCAGAAAATATTTCCTATCCTGTAGTAAAATTAGGACTATGGGTAGGCTGAGAAGGTAGCATATTTTAGTGTGGTACAGAGAGTGTTAGCCAGGGGTGAGGCAGGAGCAAAGCCTGTTGTTCATGAAGTGAGTTTTAAGGAGTTTCTCAAATTGAATGATGGAGTTGTTGGATGTTACGTGGGCAGGAATGGAGCTCCAGAGTTTAGAAATTGAGTGGCTGTAGACAGATTTTCTTGCCTCATTGTTAAATTTGGTGACCTACAGGTGATTTGGGGTGCTAGATCTTAAGGTTCTAGTAGTGGTGTGAGGGTGAATTAGATGTTGTAGAGCTGGGATTTTGTCTGAGTGGTTTAATATTTTGTGAACTAGTGAGAGCTGATTGCTTTGAAGTATTAGTGGGAGCTCTAACCAGTTAAGTTGATGAGACACTCACAGTGATGAGTTATTAGGGGTGTTTTAAATCTTAGTAGAAATATTGGATGGTGATCGCTGAGGGTGTCAGGCAGACATCCAGCAAAGGATATAAGGGAAGGATGGGATACAAGTATCCAGCCCAGTATGGCTTGATGTTTAGGTCCGTTCTCAATTCCAGTGGGGGATGTAATAATTTGGGTTAATCCATGTAGGTTAACGTGGGACAGTGGGTTTTGTTTGGAGCAGTTGAGCCAATCTATACTGAGGTCACCTAGTAGGATGTTTTCTTGGGGTAGGTAGTTGGGATATCCATTCTAGTAGGTTTTCCATGATGGTAATATTGCTGCCTGGTGGGATATAGCAGCCTATAATCTTGATGTATTTTTTGGGGTTTAATTTTAATTTGGCAAGGGTGAGTTCCACATTTTTGAGGTCAGGGGTTGAGATGTTGAGTTGTTCTAGGATGAGGTGACTTTTATATAATATGGCTAATCCCCCACCCCTTTTTCCTACTCTATCTTTCCGAATGACGTTACCCTGGTGCTGTAATTTCATTATCGTGGATATCTGGTTTTAGCCAGGTCTCAGTCAGAATGACAATGTCTGCATTATATAAGGTTAGTAGAGCATGGAGGTCATGGACTTTGTTCAGGATACTCTTTACATTAACATTAATAATGAGGAGTGAGGTTTTTCTTCCCGTGGAGCACGGCATTATTCAGATTGGGGCTAGGGGTGAGTGGGCCTGGGTTAGGGTATATGTCTCCACAACATATGAGTTTTGTCTTCAGGTATAGGTAGAGTCTGCTAAGTTTACCGATAATTGTTATGTTTTAATGTAGTGTGGGACTGCCTACATGTTGAGAGTAGTTTTTGTGAGAGATAGTGAATATGGGTGGTTTGGCAGAGGTATGGTGCTAGGTGAGTGTAGGCATAGGTGGGTGTATAGTTCATGGATGTACATTGTTTTGGAATAATTAGGTTTTGATGAAGTTGGACTTGATAGCTGATAATGGATGCTAGTAGTACTAGGGTAGATGGATATATAATATAGTAGGAGTTGTAGACTTGAGTATTTTGATAGTAAAGTCATAACTGTTTTTTATTATTGGGGAGGGTGTGTAGAGTTGGTGGGGTAATATGAGTATAGTAAGGTGATAAGTGGAGTTGTAGGTAGAGTGGAAGGGTAGGTAGGGTGTCACAAGGTTCAGTAATGTGGTTTATAGAGGTGTAATTAGAAGGCTAATTGGGTGGTTGGCTCTGCTAGGTTGGATTGGTCTATGGGAGGTGGGTGAGGTCTATGGGTATAGGTGTAATTGACATGGAGGTAGGTGGGAATGGGGGTAGTGTAGGGGAGCGGAGTGAGCCCGAAGGGTGAACGGAGCTGGCAGAGCTGAGAAGGAGGAAGGAGCAGAAGAGACCAACAAAAACAATCAGCGATACAGGCACTCTGGAGCACTCAAAGGTACTGACAAACTCAGCGGTATGTTACTTATGAGTTAAGGTTTGGTCTAATTCAAGGAGAATTGAACAGATGAGACAACTGTGCAAAAAACAATGGGAAAGGCTAACAGGTCTTACAGCTGCAGGGAGCAGGGGAAAAAAGTATTGAAACTTATCTAATACAATGAGTGGGATATATCGCCACCTAGTGGCATTCCTGAGAAAAGTAAAATGTAGAATCTACTTATTACAGGGAGTGAAATGGCTGGAGGGGAGAGAGTTGAGAAAAGGGACTGGATGAATAGTGTCTCCAGTAGTTCTAGATAAGCATTGTAGGATTCGAGACATAGAAATGGTGACCTATAGTTTGTTAAGATATGGTAAGGGACTCTATCTAAGGAGATTTACACATAGATGAACTCCAGGGTATCATCCTGTTTACCAACTTAGAGGTACACTTGTTGCTAATATAGATCAAAACACCTCTGCCTTTAGTCTCTGTCTTTGCAGCTGATGGTCTAATTGTGTGGAAGATTTATCATGTTGGCTCTGCCTAAAAAAGGCTATAAGGGGGTAGATAAAATTTTAGCCAAAAGACAGGGGTCCAGGGAAGTAAATACTCTGGTAAGAAATAGCCAGGGAATTGTATGGCTAGGCTTGTATAGGCCCTAGGGCCGATATCCTAGTACCAACCTATGAACCTATGAATCTATGGAAGCCCATAGGTGCAGGCCATTTTTGGCAAAGCAATGTGGTCTGTTGACCATGTCCTCCCAGCCTGACAGATACTGAATCCCCCTGGACTGACACCAGAAGCTAAGCCAACTGTTAAAGTCAAATGATTTTTTGTTCACACTGTAGCATCATCCTTGGTGAAGGTAGGATACTGCTCAATGCTAGGCACATACCAATCTAAGACACATATTCAGAGAGGTCGTTGTTGCTTGCAGGCTAAAGAGGTCCCGGGAAATTGATTTTTAGTGCCTTAGTATAACTTATTCTATATGTGTGTGTGTGTGTGTGTGTGTGTGTGTGTTTATGCGTGTGTATGTGTGTGTGTGTGTGTGTGTGTGTGTGTGTGTGTGTGTGTGTGTGTGTGTATGTCTGTGTGTGGTGGATGCTATGTTTGGTGGCTGTAGAGTGTGTGTATTCTTGACAACCTTGTTTGTATGGAACATTTTTGCCTCTGTATGCATACTGTGCTGATTTCTTTAAGGATTAAAAGGTAGTCAGTGAACATGAGGCAATTGCTACACTGTCTCAGGATGCCCATATCTACCAAGCTGGCTACGGAGATATTTGTAAATTGCATATGGAGGGCTATTAGGGTTTGAAGACTGGGTTTTACAGAGGTCTCCTTGGGTGGTCTCTATGGTTAGAGTCTAGAACTGAATAGTGCTAGGATATGGTATTAGTGTTAACTGATACACAAGCTAATTGCTCTGCTTTGTGCAATATATAATTAAACTGCAGGTTACCGTCCCAGTCCAACCTTTATAGGTTACCTTCTGTGCTTTCCAGTTCAGAAAGACCAGGTCACCATCTACTGCCACTAGATGGAATATCCCAGTTCTCTGTTTTTTTTTTTTTTTTAAACAAAAAACATCTTTATTAAATTATCACGTATGATACAGGAAATCTTACATTTATATAAATGAAAATAAACCAGACCGACACAATTTCAGTTGCAAATATTATACATTACAAACCATGCTGACACAACTGTAGCTGCAAACATTATACATCACTTATAATATATGCAGTCATTGTCAGTCAAACATTATATAGCTTATTCAAATCCTGCCTTCTTTTAAACCTTGTTCCTCCTCTACATGTAGTACAGTTCCTATTTTTTCCTATGTTCATAGGTTCATAGGTGTGTACTAGGCTAATGGCCCTGGGGCCTTTACAAGCCTCGCCATAGGATTACCCTGGCATCGTGCCACCCAACCTTAGTTCCCAGTGCCTCTGTCGAGTAGAGCCACTGGTGTTATCCCTCTATTTCCCATCCACTTATCAAGATTTCTCTTGAAGAGGGTTAGCGAGGTGCTGTGCTTGACAATAATGAGAAGTCTATTCCATAGCATGGGGCAGTCTCACCTGTCCCTCCAGGATGTTCTGTTGATTGTGGTAATTAAGTTGATGTCTCTGGAGTGTGTGGTGTGGAGGGATTGGGATTTCTTTAGATGTAGCATTTCTAACAGAGCTGGGTCAGACATGGCTTTGTAATTCAAGCAAAGATCGCCTCTAAGTTGGCGATAAGAGACACAGAATAGTTGGAGTTTTTTGAGTCTGTCCATTTAGGACAAATGTTCAAGGCCTAGGATCCTCTTTGTGAGGTACTTTTGCACCCTCTCCAGTTGTTGCAGGTGTCTAGTGAGGTACACGCCAAATAGGGCATTGTACGCGATGACTGGCCTAATGAGGGAAGAGTAGAGGGAGACAATTACCTCTTTTTTCCCAGATGAAAAACCCTTAGTAATGAGATGTGCCACATAGAAGGGCTTTCTGATCACAGTGACAATGTGATTAAAAGAGAGGTTGCTGTCAATCTGTGTTCCCAGATCTCTTATAACGCCTTCTGTGTTCAGCGGACTACCATCAATGTGGTAATTCAAGGGAACCGGGTTTTTCACGAAGGGGATGACGACGCATTTTTTGGCATTGAAGTCCATGGTTCTGACACCATTCATTAGTCTCAATGAGGCTATTCTGTAGGATGTCAACATCACTTGCAAAGTAAATAATAGCTCCCAACTTGCAATCATCTGTGAACATTGTCAGCCAGAGTCTCTTCATGTTGACCTGGACTTCAGAGATGGAGATACCAAACAGGAGAGAACACAGGACCGAACCCTGTGGGACTCCACTCGTGACTAGTCGGCAGTCTGACTTGGAGTCAGCTACTTTCACACTGTGGATTCTATGTCATTTGCTCCTACCCTTTCCAGTTGTTTTATCCCTGTTACTACCTTCACTACTTCTAGTAAAGTCGGGACAGACTTTGATGTCCATTTTCTAGTAATTGCTTTTTTGCAGCCATCATAATTAGACTCAGCAAAGTCTTACTATGTCTATGCAATTCCAATTATGTATCATAGCTCAAAAAAATAATTTCCATAGTTACACCAATTTACTCACCCAGTATCTCTGTCAGAGCAGTCTGCATGGAATCATTAAAGTCTCCAAACTCATTAAACTCCCAGAAAATATGTTTCCAGTTACCTCTTTCTTCCCCATCACACCTCCAACAATGTTTGTCTACATGAGAAAAAATTCTTTGGAGTTTGCTTGGGAAATAAAAATACTTATGTAAGCAAAGCAAAGATCCTAAATCCTTTGTTGCATATTTGGGAGACATACATATATCCCTCCATTGTTTCTTTGTGGTGTTGCTTATCCAGTCTCTCTTCCCAATCCCTTCTAAACTCCTCCGATTGATTTTAACAGTTATCATGCAATATTTTATATGTTAACTAATTTTTCCTTTCTTATTGGCAACTTCTGTTCTAGATTTCACTAAAAACTCTACTAGTGCTGGTCTTCCATTTAGGACCCCCCCCCCCCCCCATTTCTTTCTCTTTGCTTATACTGTGCTATAAATCACTGACAGGGAAAGCAATCTCTAACCTGCAGTCCAAATAAGTTATTGGCGTTTTTCCATTCTACTACCTTTACCTCTCTAGTTATTTGCTCCCAATACCTTGGTTCCTTTCCCAGTTTTCTCCAATAAATTCCAGCACCCCTTGCCTATTGTATATATCCCTAATTTCAGTCACCTTACCAGCAGAGTCTCTTTTCTCCATTCCCATGTTAGCTTAGTTCTTAGAATACTTTCTGATACTTTATTAATATAATATTCTGTATGATTGTTATTCTCCTTAAAGGTCTGCATCCATAATCCCAGTATCTCCTTGTTTCCTGAGCTTCCCCACTGTTTCATCATCATCTCTTTCCACTCTTAATTATAGTTTTCTGCTGTGTGCTATGTATAAGAGGAGACTTAACTGTATTGCTCTGAAATACCCCTTCAAATAAGGTAATCCCAAACCACCTTGCTCTATTGGAAGAATCAGCTTATCTCACTTGACTCTTGCTGTCTTCCCTTCCCACATAAAATCCTTCAGCTCTTTATTAATTGCTATCTACAACTTCTCCTCTGGTTGATAAAAATATGCCTGACTGGTGTATAAGACTAAAGGGTCTAAAAACATTTTAACTGTTTGTATCTTACTACTGATATCCATATAATAGAGCTTCCATTTTCTCAGTTTTTGTATTATCTTTTGTTTAGTCTATTCCCACATATCCTTAGCTGTCAAACCAGAATAATTTTTAATCCATACTCCTAAATACTTCATTTTATTATGTCCCCATAAATACAGATATTTCTGAACCAATTTGTGTGTGGATATATAATTTACTGCTATTGAATTTATTTCGGCTACAATAATTTTGTTTCCCCAAAAGATGTGAAACTGTCTCAATATGTTCCACAACATTGTAATGCCCCTTTCTGTTTTTTTTGTCAGGTATAAAATAATATCATCTGCAAATAGAGCCAGTTTTTCTTCACTACCATATCAGTTAATATCCTTGAATTTCTGCGTCCCTTATTTTCTTTGCCAGTGGTTCTAAATATAATGCAAACAACAAAGGGGAGAGAGGACACCCCTGCCTGGTTCCTCTGCTCAAGCAGAAATTATCAGAGAGGACTCCACCCACTTTAATTTTCGCATCTGATCCCTCATATAACCTCCTAATCAACCATATAATTTTATCAGGGAAAACAAATGCTTCCATTGCCCTGTTTATAAAGTCCCAGCTTACTCTGTTAAATGTTTTCTCTCATCAAGACCCACCAACAACAATTGTATTTTCTTACATTCTGTTTCCCTTTGGATCATCAGTGTTCTGTCAATGCTGTCACATATTTTCCTCCCCTTCAGAATATCCCAGTCCTCTTAAGGTACACACACAAAAAACACTGCTATAGAGTGTATGCTATCACAAAACACATTTAACAAACTAGCTAGACAATGTGATTTCAAGTCAAACAGACCAATAACAAGACAGTTTGAGAAAATGCAGTAATTTCAGCCTTAAATACAAATGCACAACTAAAAGAAGAAATCAGTACAATCCTGGGTGTTGACTAGAGTATCTATGGTATTACATTGGGATGAAAAGGCTAGGCTTGAAATGACCTCTGGGTCAATAGCCTAGTAACATCCTATTATCACTAAAATAGCTTCTGGACACATTATTTGTAAATGCAAGCACTTAACTTTGCCTGGGTGGCACATGATGCAAGGAAATCACTTCAGAGGCCCAGGCAAGGACACCAAGTGTTGCTGAGCTCTATGGGAATCAGTCAAGAGACTCTTAACATGCCAGATTTATACAGACAGGTAAAACAGAGGAAACTGTGTAGAATCCATTTAGCAGGGGCAACACTGCATGAATACAACAGTGAAATACCAACAAAAATACAAAGTACCAACTTACACAGTAACACTACACAGCTTCTCAAAAGTTCTCAGCAAGTGGCAATCAGTACAATACCAAGGGTATTTGAAAATTATTTGAAGTGCAAAATTCAGTAGATAAAGCTGTTAGATGAAGTACAAAACAGTAAGATAGATCTTTTATCTGCCAAAGATGGCACAGGATTTATTCAGTATCCCTCAGAGTGTGGCAAGGATGCTAAGCAGATGGGAGCTTTGTGAAAATGATAATTTGTAGTAAAAGAAGTTAGCTAAAGAGAAATAATTGTTTGCTGAGTGGGCTCTCATTCTTACAGACCTATGTAAAACAATAGGTGGGTAAAGTATTTAATTAGCTTACACAACTGACAACAGCAGTCAGAAGGGGAAGGGGGGGGGGGGACTTTGGTAGTCAGATTACCATAAGGGGCAAGAGCCAGAGACATTGGCTTTTAAGACAACAACATAAGGGATACCACTCAGAAACCGAAGTTCAAAAAACTGATCATCAACCAAAAACGTTAATCTAAATTTTCAGATGAAACACCAGAATCAGTGAGAAAACAATGTCCATGAAGCAACTGCTTGCAAAAGCAAAAACAGAAACAAAGAGGTAAAACATAAGTACTGCTCCTCAATATTTCTTTAAACTATAAAACAGAACTCCAGATGCAAACGTTCTTCAGTATCTATGGTATTACATTGGGATGAAAAGGCTAGGCTTGAAATGACCTCTGGGTCAATAGCCTAGTAACATCCTATTATCACTAAAATAGCTTCTGGACACATTTCCATCAGGTAAAAGCATATACTACAATGTCAAAAGTCCTTTTTAAAGACTACAAAATACTGAGGGTTTACTTTCTTGCCTTGTTACAATATGAATGAATGGAAACAACAAATTATACAGGCCATCTGGACAGTGCATAATGTCGGTAGAGCTTTCTTATACCCATGTCAACCATGTCTAACAATCATTCCACATCCATTAGGAAAAATACCTCCATACCAGATCAAAACAGTGCCACCTTCTCCCTGCAACCTGTATCCACTGATGCAGTCAAAAAACTGCTTAAGAAACTAAAAACCACCACTCCAGCTGCAGACAACTTACCAGTTTATTCCCTAAAACTAACCACTGAGAGCATTGCCTACCCAGTGTACATCCTTATCAATAGAATCATAGCTATACACCATATCCCTACCATCTGGAAAACCTCTCACATTATTCCCCTTCGTAAAGGAGGCCCTTCAACAGATCTAATTACCACCCAATTGTCATCTTATCACCACTAAGATGCTAGAAAGAATCGTTCATAAACAGACCTCAGATTATCGCCATACTAACAATCTACTAACCAATTCTCAGCATGGCTTTTGACCATATCACAGTACCACAACGGCTCTAACGGTATTTACTAAGACTGTCAATCATTTCTGAAACAATAACAGCTATGTATCCTCTACCTTCCTCAACCTATCAAAAGCCTTTGATATGGTCTCACACAATAAACTTCTAAATGTCCTCACTGAACTAAACTTATCACATTCTACTCTTGCCTGGTTGCAGGACTATCTAACTGGATGACAGCAAGCAGTACAGTGGCAACAAACACTGTCACCCCTTCTACAAGTGACACTAGGAGTCCCTCAAGGCTCAGTTCTAGGCCCCTTACTCTTCTCTATTTTTACAAACAACCTCCACACTGCAACCTCACAAGCATCTCTTGTCTAATATGCAGACAATTCAACAGTAATATATACTGCTATTTCCATACAGGAACTTCACAAAGTAACAACAACAATCCTTCCAAGCTGTTGAATCCTGTCTAATTCCCAACTAATACTGAACCATCAAAAAACTAAACTCATGATCTTCCAACCCACTAAATTTACTACACCCACTACCTCTTTTAACATTATATCACTAAATAACACCATAATCTTACCCTCACCTCACACCAAGCTTCTAGGAGTTGAAATTTATTGCAACACATGATTTGACATCCACGTATCCCAAACAGTTAAAAAAGTACATAAAAAACTTGGAACCCTATATAAAAACAAACACTACTTCACAAAGACCACTAAAACTACCATTGCCCAATCTCAGCTGATCTCTACCCTGCACTATGCATCTCCCATACTGACAAATCTAAGAAAATCTGAGTTAGCTAAACTTGAATCCTGTTGCAATAAAATTTCCAGATATGTTACAAACTCTCCATTTAGATCACATCACCGTATAGCACTCACACAACTCAAATGGCTGGAACTCCCCCAACTCATTCACTTTAACCAGTTAACTATGGCCCATAAACTCTACTATGAACCTGAGAAAACACCCACACTGCAAAAATCACTTCTTCCATACTCCAATGCCAGAGCCTTATGCTCCACCAACAAGCACCTCATGAAAATCAATGCAACCAGAAACCTAGCTGGTGATTCTCTCTTCTCAAATTACATATGCAAAATCTGGAATGATCTACCACTGGATATTATAACTACTACAAACCCTGTCACAACTTAAAAAACTGCTAAAACCTCACTTCACCAGCGAGTGGTTATGTCCTTGCTCTACTCCTGACTAAAGCCCTTCTCTCTAAGGGTCTATATTACGTGATCAAACAGTGAAATGTTCGAACACATAATAATCGACCCCTAAATGTTGAACCGATGGAATGTTGAAGGGTTCAATGGAGATGTCCTTACAGTGCAGACATGAAACTTTTCCATTGTCTGCACTGTAGTGCGATCTCAGAGTTGGTATATTTAAGTACTGGGGGGTGCAGGGGGCTTGCCCCCCTGCTTAGAGCGTTTTTATGGTTTGTTTGGGTGTTTTTGTTTTTTTTGCTGTTCGACATTATGGCTTTTCGACATTTAGGGCTCGATTATTAAGTGTTCAAACATTTCACTGTTGGATCACATAATATAAACATCTCTCTAACACTACTACATCTGCATCCTTAATACAAAACTCTCACGTACTATAAGTCAACTAACTCTGATGTCAAACGTATAGACAACCTAAATAACCATGTAAATCATACACAGAAATTGCATATTGTGTAAATATGCTAGTGTCGACCCCCTAGTTTCTATTCTGTCTACCTACATTGTGTTCGTTTTCTGAGTCTTAATACAAACTGCTAAAACTTCATACTAGATGTTCTGATGTTAGAAGTGCTGTAAGTGCATCTCATTCCTCTCTATGCTTGAATTTTTTGTTTGCTTAGTGAGTTTCTCAGGTCCTGCTTATCTAAACTCTGTCCATTTGTATTTGTGTCGCACACTGTTGTCAGTTTTAATTAAATTTATGTAAACTGTATGTACTATGTGGAGCTTTTCTCCCCAGGCCTCTGCTGAAAAAGGATGTGTCCAGTCAGGCTTTCCAGGTAAGCAAATGCAAAATAAAATAAATAAATAACTATATAAATGTACAAAGGTTAGGCATGTACACACACACTCAAACAACAGTGCCTGAATTACATTCCTGGCTAGCAAAGGCTTTAATAAACAAATATTCAGAACTACAGTGCAACACTAAAGAACTACTTAAAAAATCATATAAATGAGATGGGAATTTCCAGCTCTCCAGCCACATGACTCTGTTGACATGGAAATGTACAACATTAAAACAAAGTAAATTAAACCTCCCAGGAGATAAAATGGAGAATAAGACTTTTTTTATTTTAATTTCAGTCCATCTGCACCATCTAGATCTTTCCAACTTGCTCCTTTCATAGGGAAATGAACAGAAACAACGTGGAAATTCAACAAAATATATTTGAAAACTAATGACTAACCTTCAGAAACACTTTTACCTTTCTCAAGTTAAGATCTTGGCTATATAAATGCTAGAAGTACAATACAAAGTTGCACAGTAACTACTACAGCTATCACAGTGCTTACAGATGGTTTTCTTCACAGCAAACATCAGATCTGTGTAAGCCTAAAAAACCTACAGAGACATTCAAACAATAGACACATATTACATCATATAAGCAAAAAATGTGTGCTGTGAAACAATTTACTGCAGTATTACAGTTATAGACACAGTTTTAGACACAAAAAATGAAATGTAGTGACATGATGAAAGACTGATTACTTTCATTCCTATCAAATGTCACGCTTAACTAACTGAAAATGTGTTAAAAAGTAAATGTGTTAATAAGTACTTTACATTTTTCAGGATATGATTTTCAATCCTTATATTAACTCAGTCAATGCTTTCCTCTACAGATAATACAGATAAAATAGTCTTAGATTGTTTCAAAGGATTAGACCCACATCAAAGAATTTCAGCTCATTTACTGGGACACAACTCATGTTGAATATTTTCAGATTTCCCCATAAGGTAGTGTTAAATTAAAATTAGATCAAAGCAACTACTTTTTGGAAGAGAGTTTTTATATGCCCAGGTCTGTAAACACTAGATTCCGGTCCAGTTAATGAGAAAAATGACATTTCTTCTAACATTGAAGGCCTGCATAATTGATTTGTCTGTACAGGGTTAAATGTAATCAGTGCATATTTCTGTTCTTAAGGAGCAGGTGGTACTACCAAATTCCCTAAGGGCTGGAATCTGTTATAGGATTTACTGGAAAAATTAAGTAGGTAAGGCACTATGTTGTTCCAGCCTGAGCATCATCACTCGCTACTTGGCCAATGTAAATAGCAGCAAAAAGCGATTTAATAAACACACATATAAATACACACACACACACACACACACACGCACACTCTTAAATAAAAAAATACTACTATCTCCAGGCTGGCTGGCATGCACACTACTATTAAAAAAAAAAAAAAAGCCTGCTTCCACATTTCCATCTCCACTCTGTGTCTATTTCTTCCACTTTTATTTAGATCACTGAGACAGCCTGAGCCAATAGTAAAGCAGAAATCAGAATTTCATGCATGTACATCTGCACTAACAAACATGAAGTTCAGAGCCCTGGTGTGACTTCAGACCTCCTCTGCTTTTGTCTCACTTTTCTCTTTCTTTTTCACCAGCCCATGCCCTACCTTCCTTGCCTGATCAGGAAAAAAATCATGAATCAAGAGGGCCAGGTGAAATTTTGTGGAAAGATATGAATAAACACTGAAAATCAGTGTTTTGTAAAAATACAGTTCAACTGAGAGGTACGACCATGGAGTGGAAGTGCCCATCCAGGGCTAACCTGTAGAAAGTACCTTGTATGGATGTACTTGCTTACAGAGATGGTACCAGGGTGTGGGAGAGGACAGCAAACTTGGACTTTGGTTTCAAACACAGCCTGTATCATGGAAGGGCTGTGTGGACTGTTAAAGTAACCTAATGTACTGTTTATTTTTATCCAACACTGCAAGGCCAAGGGGGGGCTATTATTCTGGTTTTCATTTTTGACTGTAGAAAATAAATCTCTGTTTTTATATATGTTGTGCCTTCACCTTCTCTTGGACCTGCATAATAAATAGGAATTATTATATGGTAATGGTACATCTGGTTACTAGATGAGAAAAAACATCTTCCTCAGTTGCTGGCTCCTGAGGTGGATGATAATAATCAAACTTATCTATCCAAAACTGCAGAAGACCTTTGCTGGTGCTCTGGCCAAATCACTGTTAGCAAACAGTATTAAGTACCTCCGTGGGTCTCACCTGAGAAGATGCCTTAGTCCTTATGTGACTAATTTGTCAACAAAAGGCAAAACAAAAGTAATGTTCCCACATACAAGGCATAAGAACCTCTGATAACAGAAAATAATAACTGAACACATTACTGCTCAATATCTGAGTTCTTTGGCTTCTGCTACATAACTACAATCAACTGCATTACTAGCTGAGTTAAGTACAAACTTGCAGTGTTAAAGATTGTACTGCATTTTATTTTTTTGTCTATTTAATTTTTTCATTGAATATTGTGGTCTGTGTCTCTCTGTAGTTATTTTTCTATTTAATTGTTTCATAGTATACTGTGGTCTCTCTCTGACTCTGTAGTTAGTATCCTACCCGCCCTTCCTGTTCTTGTTCTGGCATTAATCTTGGTGGCTTTGGAATTGCCCGCCCCTCCTGTAAATTTGTGTTTGAACACTCCTCCTGGGTCTGTCTCATTTGCTCACTCAACCGAGTACAGTGAGATCATATGTTGACTTCAGATACTCCTACCAGTCCCATCTGTTCAGCTCTATCCTAGCTCTATTCCAGTCTAGTGTCACTAGCTCATTCTACCTAATACAGAGAGAACATTTGTGAAGGACAAGCCACTTAGGTCCTTAATTTTGAATTATCTTCTGTTTCTCCTTTCTCCCTTGCCACTT
Source organism: Protopterus annectens (assembly GCF_019279795.1). Taxonomy (NCBI): domain Eukaryota; kingdom Metazoa; phylum Chordata; order Ceratodontiformes; family Protopteridae; genus Protopterus; species Protopterus annectens. The sequence goes on along the minus strand of NC_056735.1, from coordinate 1,155,867,592 downwards.
TCCAAAAAAAATAAATAAATAAATAAAATTTCTAAGCTTGTTTTCCGCCTTTCCTGTGACTAGTCTAGTCCAGATACAGATTTGCTGTAATCAGGACTGTTTGTAAGCTTCTGAACCCCTAAAGACTTTCTGTGTTGGATGGAAGCCTTCTAGCTTATCAGTGAGAGTGGTAAGCACTAGGTAGCCTATCTACCACAAGAGTGGTTTCTGGCCCAGAAATTATAGTTTATTGGCCGTGTGGGCAGTTTTTCCATCTCTTTCAACTTTCTGGTTTAAAATCCTGCATTTGCACTTGTTTCCCACCTTTTCTGTAACTAGGCTAGTCCAGATACAGATTTGCTGTATCCAGGACTGTTTGTAAGCTTCTGAGTCCCATCTGTTCAGCTCTATCCTAGCGCTATTCCAGTCTAGTGTCACTAGCTCATTCTACCTAATACAGAGAGAACATTTGTGAAGGACAAGCCACTTAGGTCCTTAATTTTTAATTAGCTTCTGTTTCTCCTTTCTCCCTTGCCACTTTCCAAAAAAAATAAATAAATGAATAAAATTTCTAAGCTTGTTTCCCAACTTTCCTGTGACTAGTCTAGTCCAAATACAGATTTGCTGTAACCAGGACTGTTTGTAAGCTTCTGAGCCCCCCAAGCCTTTCTGTGTTGGAGGGAAGCATTCTAGCTTATCAGTGGGAGTGGTAAAAACTAGGTAGCCTATCTACCACAAGATCCAGGTAAAGATTCTTAGTTTTAGCACTTGAATTTATTTATTTGTGCTCACCACTTGTTTAGAACTTGTTGTTAGCACTAAATAAGCTACAAATTACTAGAGCACTCAACCTTCATCTTTACCTAGAGGAAAACAGTTTTTTGTACTTACTTTCCTCACTTGCTTAGAGAAAAAATAGATCTTATACTCACTTTCCTCACTTGTCTAGAGGAAAGTCGTTTTTTATTCAGGCATGTCCAAGGGACAGCTCCCACTGTTTTCTCCTGTCTATCTGATGAATCTAGGCATTTTGGGGAAATATAGCAATTGCCTCATTTACAAAGACAACCCTCTCATCCTACCACCCAACACCACAACCTGTGAGAGATGCATTTATCTAGCCAAACTGGAGGTAAAGCTCTCTCCAACCAAGACTGAACTTGACCGTCAAGAGGAGAAGGTAAACACTTGAACCACACCACACTCATCACATAGTCCCACTAAACCTACATCACCAAAATCCACACATAGAAATACAAAAACATTCGCAGAGGCTCTCAATAATAATCTGCTCAAGCAACAGAGACCTCCAAAGCAGAAATGCAAGCAACCTCCACCCCCAACACTACCCAAATGACACATAGCCCACAGATTTGTGTGCCAATAAACCACAGCCCATAAGGCAAAACAACGTACCCAACACACTAGTCATAGGTGACTCTATACCACCACATAACCCACGCACTCAGGTCACTCCACAAGTACAAATATGACTCTGTCATTGTCCATTTGGTGTGAAAGACCTGAGACGTACCACCCTGGTCTACATGAAAAGAGACATGGAAGAGCTCTTTGATCTTGTAGCCCAGGAAGGTATGACCATAGCCCTGAGTAGCATCCTGCCATCGCCCAGATTGATACCGCAGTACAAGGACAAAATGATTGACTTCAACAATTGGCTAAGCTTCTGGTGTCATTCAAAGGGGATCCTGCCTGGGATGACATGGTCGACAGACCACGATGCTTTGCCAGAGATGGCCTGCACCTGTCGCCCCTGGGATTCTGGATACTGGCTAAGGGTCTTGCCACCCCTATAGTGCCTTTTTTAGGCAAGGTTCAAATGACAAATTCACCACTGTAACAGGAACAGGAAGCAAAAACTGAGGGTAATGCTACTCAATGCTAGAAGTCTAAATCTCAAAATGCACTCACTCGAGGCACTCCTTAAAATGGAGAACATCGATATCTGTGCAGTGACTGAGACCTGGTTCAAGGCTCTAGAGAGCACCCCTGCATTACTAGGCTATAACTCGTACCACACTTTTCAGCCATCTAACCTGGACCAGAACACCAAAGGCGAAGGTGTGTCCATATTCATTGAGGATATCCACACCTCCAGGCTAGTTGCGCAGCATAATGCATCCGAGGTTATCCAAGTGCAACTAACTCTGGGCAAAATTGCAATCCAAATTATAGCTTGCTACATATCCCCCATCATGACCCAGGATTCCCACTCATCTTCTTGATATACTGGAAAATATTAGGGTTCAACCAAACACCCTAATAATGGGCGATTTCAACTACCCCACCATTAACTGGGAAAACTATTCATGTACCAACTCCTTCGCTCAATGCTTTCTGGAATTCATAAATTCCAATGCCCTGGATCAACTTATCCACATCTCCACCAGGGGCAACAATATCCTAGACCTAGTCATTACCAACATGAATGACCAGTGTTCCACACCCGAAGTCAACTCCTCGTTGGTCAGATCTGACCATAAGCTAATCACCCTAGATATCCACATCCCGGCCCCACCCACCATTAAGGAAACCACTTTAAAAAATTTCTCCAAAACCAACTTCATGTTTCTTAAGACAGAAGAGGCGAACTTCATGACACCCATGCAGATGGACAATACAGTTACGACTGCTGAATCCTACACAAATACACTCTATAAGCACTTACACGAGTGCATGGATCGTGCTATCCCAAACAGAACCAAGACGCTATCCTCCAAAAAAAGGAAGCCAATCTGGTGGTCCCCTGCCATAAACAAACTCTACATCAGGAGGAAGAAACTGTTGCAAAAGAGAGTAAAATCCCATGAGTGGAGGAGCTTCCTGGTCAGCCTCAGTAAGAAGCTGAGATCCCTTATAAGATCCTCTAAAGCTAGCTACGAAAACAAAATCACCACTGATTCTAAGGATAACCACAAAGCATTCTATAGCTATGTCAAGAATCTCAATGGCAACACCCAGATTTGCTCTGAGTTACAGCACAACGGCACGAAAATTACAGAACCAACTGATATTGCCAACATCCTGGCAGATAGGTTCAGTGCTAACTTTACACTCCTCTCACCCCCTAAAGGGCCCATATCTACACAAGAAGAATGCAGAGTCCCTGTAATTACATCTATGCAGGTAAAAGCTGCACTCTCTAAAACCAAAAACACAGCATCCATGGGACCGGACAACATCCCAGGCTGCGTTTTACACGAACTTCAGAATGAATTGGCTCCCCACCTAAGCACCATGTTCAATCATAGTCTCACATCAGGCTTTGTGACCACTGAATGACGCACAGCAACAGTTATCCCACTCCACAAAGGGGGAGCCACCACTGATCCTGGGAACTATCACCCTATTAACCTGACAAGCCTGGTCTGCAAGGCCATGGAATGTATCATCATGGAACTCATAAACAAAGACACTGGTAACCTCCAAACTCTGGACCCCACCCAGTTCGGGTTTGTGAAAGGCAGATCATGCCTTCTGAACCTGATCGACTTCTTTGAGGCAGTCACCAAAGCCGTAGACGAAGGTAAGGTGGTTCACACAGCCAATCTTGACCTTGCCAAGGCGTTCAACACCATCCCCCATTCTGGAATAATAGCTAAACTCACTAAACTAGATATAAATCCCTACATCACAAGATGGGTTGCCAACTGACTCACTGAAAGAACCCACACTGTAAAAGTTGCAGACTCCAAATCTGACTTCAAACCAGTGACAAGTGGAGTACCACAGGGTTCAATCCTGGGACCTCACCTGTTTGGTATCTACTTCTCTGAAGTACAGGCTAACAAAGAAGGTATCTGGCTAATGAAGTTCATAGATGACTGCAAACTAGGAGCCATAGTCGAGTCCCCAAATGATGTGGACATCCTACAGAAGGGTATAACCAAAAATACACCGAGGTACCACACAATAGCGTCTTTATTACACAAAAAATAATAACAGTGGTGAGCACTTAAGTTTTATATAGCTTTAATGCCTTAATTGACCTATGACATCAGTGATTGAGTCAATGGTTCCATCTGTATATAAGCAATGGAGTGTTTTATTTTCTTGTCTGATGAAGCAATTAGTTTTGCGAAAGCGTTCACCACTGTTCTTATTTTTTGTGTAATAAAGATGCTATTATGTAGTACCTCGGTGTATTTTTGGTTATATATAGTTCTGGTTTTGTGCACCTGGGTTTTACCTGAAGCCGTTTCTCTTTTTATACATCCTACAAAAGGGCCTCACTGAGACAGATGCCTAGTGTCAGAGGCATGGCCTCAAGCTCAATGCCAAAAAGTGCATTGTCATCCCCTTTGGTAAAATCTCTGTACCCATGAACTACCACAAAAATGGCAGTCTACTTAACGCCGAATGTGTGATGAGACCTTGGGACCCAGGTGGACAGTAGTCTCTCCTTTGATAATCACATCACCACAGTAGTCAGGAAATCCTTCTATGTGGCACACCTAATGACAAAAGGGTTCGCATCCAGGAAAAAAGAGGTCATTGTTCCCCTCTACTCGACACTCATTAGACCCATTATAGAGTACAATGCCCCTTTTGGAATGTACCTCACAAGACATCTGCAGCAGCTGGAAAAGCCACAGAAGTACCTTCACAAAGAGGATTACTGGCCTCAAACAGATGCCCTACACTGACCATCTCAAAAAACACCAGCTTTACTCTGTAGCATATTGTCTACTCCAAGGAGATCTCTGCCTAACTAACATATAAAGCTATGTTAAACCCAAAGCTGTTGGACATGCTACACCTAAAGAAATCATCCCTCCGAGCTACACGCTCTAGGGACCTAAACCTTGTCACCACAATAAACAGGACATGCTGGAGGGATAGATATATGTCACAGAGACTTCCTATACTCTGGAACAAGTTACCCATCTATGTCAAGCAAAGTTCCTCATTAGCACTCTTCAAGAAAAATCTTGATGAGTGGATGGGAAATAGGAAATACACCCTGGGGATCATTTCCGTGGCTCTGCTCGACAGGGGCACAGGATATTAACTTTCTTGGGTGGCGTAAGCTAGGGAAGCTTGTTGGCTAGGCTTACTTAGGCCCTTGGGCTGATAGCCTAGTACCTACTTATGAACCCATGGAATAAACATACAGAGGAAAGAAGTTAGTATAAAAAAGGAAGTAATAGGAGACAATGAGTGTGACAGAAAACCACAAAGTGAAGGCAAGAAAGCAGGTAGAGAAGGACTCGGATAATGTTAAGAGTAAAACAGGTGAGAGTAAGGACAGGAGTGGCACCATGGTAATGAATTAAAAAGTGTGGGAGACAGACATGTACAGGGAAGTGGGAAGGGCTCACAAGAGATAAGTGAATGTTCAACATAAGGGAGTTGCATAGACCAAAAAAGCAGAGAGAGGCTTCTGTGAGTTGAGGGCAATATTGCTCTAAAAAACTGCTGATTTAGTTTACCATGACCCAAAAACCTAATTTTGGAGCTACAGTTGATTTTAATACCTATTCAAAACATGCACTATTTTTACGATTTTCCTTTGCAGTAATTACAAATGACATTTTCCTGCAATGTCCCACAAAAGCCTCCATCTTGCAATACGAATACTAAATCTACATTTTGCCTACAGTAGTGTACTACCCAGAAAACATTTACCTAACTTTTAGTATTTCCTTCTGTCTCCTTCAAGACCTGCCTTTATGCCCACAAATATTTCTTATATTCCTTTTAGCTCCTTTCAGCATACTTTTTTGTTCATTATGGTTCACTCTGATTTTAGCTTGTCAATTTTTCATATGTTTACTTCTTATAGCCAATATTGTTTTTTTGTTGCCTCCCTAAAACCCATTTTCAAGTACTATTTGATCCTTTAATAAATGCAAATAAATTGCAGCTGTATCAGTACATGTTCCACACTCTCATTGCTGTCACAACTGCAGTTCGCATACAAAAGTGTGAGTTCATAACAAGGACACTGGCTGAAGTCTGGGCTCTTGCAAATTCCTGACTCCCTGCTCACTGCTTTTCTACATTGTAATTAAACTAATGAGGCACATTCTGAGCAACAGACACACATGGGTGCTGAGGCTTAGTTACTTTAGAATGATGGTTCTCAGCCTTTATTACAAGGTATTTTTTCTACGCAAGACAAAAAAGCTGAATCTCCTACAGATGTCAAAAATATTTTGTGCCTTCCCATAATATAAACAGTGGTGAAATACATCTCTAATGAATCAGTAGCTGTCACTCAGTTAGCAGAATCAGATTGCCCTATCTCTATCCACACATACACAGACAGACTGACAATGGAAACAGCTAAGATTTAACATGGCACATGCAGTCAGTTATATAATTAAGTGTTTTTCTTGCATTTGCAAAACAACATGTACAGGCCATGGGGATTTCCAACAATCAGACTGATTTAGGCTTCCCAGTTTGAAGGAAAAAAAATAATTTGCTTTTGTAAAAACAGAAGCACTCATCCAAAAAAAGCCAATTAGTTGCATCCACACCTCTCAACTGTAAATATTTTCGCAGAATAGCCAGATTTTTGCCTCATATTTTTTATCAATTTTGCATAAAATTGTGTTTTTTGGCAAATTAGTAGCAAATCATTAAAGACCGACGTTACAAAATAATGACAGACATTTGAGTTTCAGAGTTCATACCCTTCAGAGAATTTGTGCTAATGAACAACCTGTTAGTCTATCATCTTTCTAAGTTTGCAAAAGCAATATTTAAAAATTGTCACTATTTTTGGGCCTTTGTCCCGCTTTTATTTATGGCATTGTCCAGATTTCCTGTTCTAAGAGGTTGAGAGGTACAGTTGCATCTCAGTGACATGAGTAATTCCCAGACAGGAATGTCACTGCAAACTGAAAAACAAAACAAAAAAAAAAAAAAAAAAAACAAAAAACAGTGTCCATCCTGTGCTTCACTCCTGAGGAAAAGAAGAAATAAAATGAGAACTTGTGACCCAAAGCCAACATGAACATTTTGCATGTACAACAACCTCAGATGGTACTAATCTTTTTTTTTTTTAATAAGGAACATTTTATTAAATTATCATGTATGACGCAGACTATTTCACAATTATATGAATGAAAATAAACCATAGCGACACAATCTCAGTTGCAAACATTATACATTCCAACCCGTGCCGACACAACTGTAGCTGCAAACATTATACATTACTTTTAAGATATCCAGTCATTTTTAGTCAACCATTACATAGCTCATTCATATTCTGCATTCTTTTAAACCTCACTCCTCCTCTGCATGTACTGATCCCACATTTTCCATTTTTTTCTATGTAGTTCTCTCCTACCCTTTTCTAAAGATCTGAGCTGCAGTTGTTTTATCTCTGTTACTATCTTCGTTACTTCTAGTAAAGTTGTTTTAGACTTTGATATACATTTTCTAGTAACTGCTTTTTGGTAGCCATCATAATTAGACATATCAAGGCCTTACTGTGTCTATACAATTCCAATTCCATACCATAGCTCAAAAAATTATTTCCCTAGTTACTTCTGTGAAGACTGCGCCCTGGCCCAGCAATCAAGGAGCCTCAATCCTCACCACTAACACCAGGGAGGTCGTCTCATAGAAGAGAAAAGGATAACTAATACACACAGTAAAGTACAATTTCCCTTAAGTGCACACAGAGATCACAGTCAGTCTGGGGCTGGTTGCTCCCTTGCTCACCAGGTCCCCAATAAGACTCCCCACTGGCACAGCTATAGGGTCCAGGTCTCAGCCTAGCTGGGCAAGCTAAAACCTTCGGTACCCTCTCTGTCCAACCAGTACTTCATGTCCCTGCCAAGTAGCTGACACAACACACACACACTTTGAGATAAGTATTTATACAACTTCACAGACACTCCTGGGAATGGCTGAGACAGATTCTTCAGCTGTGCCCCTTTACCCAGACTGTACGGTAGTAATTACTGCCACCACCCAACTAATAATATCAGCTACTAAAAGGCCCTTAAAAGGGTGTCCAATTATTACTGTGCAATATTATAATCCAATGCTAGTATGACTAACAGTCAACGCTTACTTTAGAGTGGCCTATTATAATAACCTCTATAAATATGCCATGTACTCTAGAGCTTATCTCTACACAAACCAGCCACTGGTAGAAGGTTTTAAAAATATTTAATAATAAATAATTAAAACACAAGACAAAACTACTACATCACAGAGATATCTAAGAGTTCATTGATCACACAGAAACTTAAAATAATACAGTAGGACAGGTCTGATTTCAAAGAAAAATACGGTGACACAGCAGTAGCGTTGTTACCTCACAGCAAGAGGTTCTCCTGTTTGATTCTCGGCTGGAGTGCTTTCTGTGTGGAGTCTGCATGTCCTGCCCGCAGTCTAATGGCCTTCAAAAGACATGCGTGAATGAGCGTGCCTTCGCTGAAGGTTGGGCATTGGGCTGGCAACTTGGCACCATAAAAATCGGCTGCCAATCATTAGTGGACCGGAGTTCCGCTGTGGCGACCCCTAACTGGGAAAAGCCGAAAAGACAACCAAATCTTTACTAGCTTTAACTATTCCTACAAGAAATCACAGTGCTAAAACATACAAATGAGTATAAGGCAGAGTGCTGATAAGTTGGATATCAAAATCAAAATGCTCTCAGTCTCTTGTGAGAAATAGTATTTAAACATTACTAACAAACATGTCTCTAAGGCCCTCCCAAATTACATCATTTCTGACACTTAGGTTTTCCCAGTATTCATATTGCATCATCTTAACACCTGCTCTGAGACTTACAACAACAGAAGACGTTTCACATGTATATTCTAACAGAATCTAGAGATAAAGCACATTCCACATCTAAATTCTGGTCATAAACTTTAGCCTTAAAACAATGGGCATGAAACCTGCAGCCGCACTGGAGCCGAATTCCAGCATGAAAGGGTCACAACATGCTTCAGTGGGTCAGTAGAGTGCAATGCTGTCACACATTTTGCAGTTCTACATTTCACAGTATTCCTTACATTGAAGAAACATGCCTGTATTTTACATTTATTATCAAGAAAACATGCCTGTATTTTACATTTATTTACAAATGGCAGAATTATATATCAAATTCTATTTGACTAGGCTGGCAGCCTTCGCCCATCTCTCCCCAATCATCACATCTCTTCCCCCCCAGGAACTCAAGCAAGTTTTTCAAGTGCCCCTTGAGAAACATCGCTTGAGAGTGTCAGGTCTATCTGGGTGTACCTCACCCCATTCCCACTCTTGAGAGCCCATCTGCATTGGCATTGCTACTCCCACTGTGGTGCTGCACTGACATATCATATGCTTGCAACCCCAGACTCCATCTTAGCAACTTGGCATTTTGCTGACTGGCTCTGTTTAACCATGTTCGAGGGTTGTGATCTGTCATCACAGTGAATTTTCTTCCATACAGATAAGGCTGAAGTTTTTGTAGTGCCCACACTATGGCTAGACATTCCTTTTCTACCGCTGCATAGCATTCCTCCATGAGTTGGAGCCTACGGCTGAGATAAACCATTGGGTGCTCTTCTCCCTCTGAAGAAATCTGGCTAAGTACAGCCCCCACCCCACAGTTTGAAGCATCCACATGCACAACAAATTCTTTACTATAGTCTGGAACGGCTAACACAGGGGGTCCTCCCAACGCTTCCTTAAGCTTCTTTTCTGAAATGCCTGCTCACATGCTGGGGTCCACACTACCTTATCTGGCCGGTTCTTCCTTGTCAGGTCTGTGAGGGGAGCAGCTATGGTACTATAATTGGGAATGAACTTTCAGTAGTACCCTGCTGTTCCCAAGAATGCCCTCACCTGCTTTTTGGTAACAGGTGTAGGCCATGCCTGAATGGCTTCCACTTTGGCAGGTTCTGGCCTTATCTTACCACTCCCCACTCTATGTCCTAGGTCGGAGACCTCTGCCATACCCACCTGACATTTACTCAGCTTAATGGTCAACCCTGCCCTCTGTAGTCTTCCCAGCACCTCCCTGACATGCTGAATGTGCTCTTGCCAGGAATGACTGTAGATAGCAATATCATCCATGTAAGCAAAGGCAAACCCTCCTGCTCCTACTAAGATATGATCTACCATCCTCTGGAAAGTCGCTGAAGCATTCTTCATCCCAAAGGGCATCTTTGTGAACTCGTACAAGCCAAAAGGAGTCACAAAGGTTGACTTCTCTCTAGCACTGGGAGTCAAGGGCACCTGCCAGTAACCCTTGGTAAGATCAATGGTTGAAAGATACTTAGCCTCACCCAGCTGCTCTAGGGCCTCATCTGTCCTAGGCATGGGGTAAGCATCTGCCTCTGTGTGACTATTTAATTTCCTGTAATCCACACAGAACCTGGTGCTGCCATCCTTCTTTGGCACCAACACCACTGGTGAGGCCCAGGGCCTGATGGACTCTTGAATCACCCCTAGTTCCAACATCTCCTGTACCTCCTCCCTCAGAGCCTGTTTGACTCTCTCAGGCACCCTATAAGGGGCCTGCCTGATAGGCTGTTGGGGTCCTGTATCCACCTGGTGCTGCACCAGTTGGGTGCTCCCTGGTTTCCCGGTGAACATGCCCCCAAACTCCTGCAACACTGCTTGGATTTCTTGAACCTGGGTAGGAGATAGCTGCTGGGACAGTGTTACCCCTTCCACCGAGGTGTCAGCCCGAGCCTCACTGAGGAGATCAGTCACAAGATCTCTCTTAGACTCCGCCTGCAAACCACTGCAAATGCTCAGCACAAGGGCCTCCCTATCATGGTAAGGTTTCATCATGTTAACATGGTACAATCTGTGCCCCTGCCGTCTGCCTAGCACTTCCACCATGTAGTTAACATCACTTACCTTTCTTACCACCTTGTAGGGTCGTCTGACAGGAATGAGAACTATTACCTGCTGCCCTATAACATACTCTCTAGCTCGAGCATTCCTGTCATACCACACCTTTTTCTGTTGTTGGGCTTCTTCCAGGTTCTCCTGGGCCAAGCCCATGAGTTCCCTGAGCCTTGTCTTGAGGTTCAGGACATATGCCACAACAGACCCCTTGTGAGACTCACACTCAACTTCCCACTCATCTCGAATTAAATCTAGAGGTCCCCTCACCCTATGCCCATACAGCAACTCAAAGGGTGAAAACCCGTGGATTCCTAGGGAACCTCTCTGTAAGCAAACAACAGATGGGGCAAACATTTGTCCCACTCCCTCTTAAACTGATCTGCAAATGCCCATACATGAACTTGATTGTAGAGTTTAACCTCTCAACAAGACCATTAGTCTGGGGATAGTAGGGGGTGGTCTTCATGTGCTTCACCCCACAGGACTTCCACAGACAAGCCAGCAGGTCTGACATAGAATTGGCACCTCTGTCAGACAGTATTTCCTTTGGGAAACCTACCCTGCTGAAAATCTCTAGCAAAGCATTTGCCACCTTCTCGGCCTCAATGGAGGACAAAGCCACTGCCTCAGGGTATCGTGTAGCATAATCTACAATCACTAGGATATACTTTTTCCCTGTGGAACTTGGGGTACTCAGAGGATCCACAATATACATAGCTGCCCTCTGAAATGGCTCCTCAATCACAGGCGAAGGCATCTAAGGAGCTCTCACCTTGTCTCCTGCCTTGTCTACCTTTTGGCACTGCTCACAGGTACTGCTGTACCCTGTTACATCTCTGAAAATTCCAGGCCAAAAGAAGTTTTGCATAATACACCTCTTTGTACGTTTTATGCCCACATGACCTGCAAAGGGAATATCACGGGCTACGGCTAGAAGCACCAGATGGTAAGCTCTAGGCACTACCAACTGCTGTACTTTCTCACCTTCTAGCCCTCCCTGTATAGTAACCCTTTGTCTCAGTATACAGATTCCCCTGTCCCTTGAGAATCAGGTGCCTCCCTAGCTACCTGCCTCAGGCCTTGCAATGTAGGGTCTGAGAGCTGAGCCTGTCTCAAGTCTCTCCTTGAAACCCTTCCCAGCTCCCCTTCCACAGGAATTCTGGCATCCTCTGACAGCGGTGCCTCACTGTCAGCCTGGGTACTACTACTCACCTCTATCTTTGCAGTTACCCTGTCCAAGGGAACATCAGTACCCACAAGCAGCTGTGGCTCACATTCAGTCTCACTGCTACAGAGCAGCTCCCTCCCTGAAGTAACCACCTCAGCAGTCCCGGCTGCAAGTATGCAGTCTATCTGGGTCTCCCCCAGGCTACCAGATCCACATGCTTGTCTCCTAGCCTCACTGCATAACACTGCATAAGTACATAGTACTGCCTCATCTAAATCCTTCCCTCTCAAGACATCTGCAGGATGGTAGTTCCATACCCCTTTTGTCTCAAGACAGCCCACTGTTGGCATTTTGTCTTTCCCACTTACTGGCTCTTTCACCTTTGGTTCCCCACCTTGCCTCCGTGGGCATCTATATGCCACATGGCTCTAGTGGTTGCATTCAAAACATTTAACCCAAGCTCCTGGACATGTACCTGGACTAGTGGCTTACCCTGCTACTGGCGGATTCTGTTGGGGCAGTCTGTACTGCCCACCATGGGTTCCTTTAGTCCCATGAGCAGTACTGGGGGTCCCTTTCCCATGCAGGGTTGCCCTGCTTGCTAGGTATAGGTCTCCCTTCTTCCACAAATCCTCTGAAGTAGCACACTGTCTATCAGCTAACCAGATCCTCATGTCCTCAGGCAAAGTGCTAAGGGCCTGTTCCCTTACCACAAGGTCTGCCAGCCATTCAAAACTGGTGACTTGATATCCACTCACCCAGCTATGAAAATAAGTACTCAGTTCAGCAACATATTCACATACATTTTCATCTGCCTTGCGTCTATGCTCACAAAACTTTTTCCTATACATTTCAGGTGTTAGCTTAAAACATTCTAATAAATGTATTTTTACAGCAGTATAATCAAAACAGTCAGTTTCATGCATTTTTGCTAAAGAGGTTACAGCTTTACCATGGAGTAAGGGGGTCTAGAACCATACCCAGAGCCTTTGGTCAACTTCATACTGTTTACATGCCCACTCAAACATATGAATGAAGCTATCAAAATTATCCCCCTCTTTAAACTGTGGAAGAAATTTACTGACCTTTTGTGCTTCTGGGGTCCAGTTACTCTCTTCCACATTACCTCCATGACTCTGGCGAAGAGTCAGCATTTCCCTCTCATGCCTCCTCTGCCGTTCATTTTCCTCAGCCTGTAGATTCCTCATTTTCTCAGCTGCTTCTAGTTCCATATGCCTAGCTTCCAACTCAAGTCTCTTTAGCTCCAGCTGGATTTTTAAGTCCACTGCAGAAAGGTTGAGCTGTCCATTCTCCAAGGATATTGTATCTCCACTCTCAGTCTGATTGTCCTCCGGGCTGCTGTTTTCTGATGCAGCTGTAATCAAGGCTGCAATCAGGTCTGCTTTAGTCAGGTTTCCATGCACCAATCCCCTAGCCTGGCACATCTCCGCCAGCTGGTTTCTTGTCAGCTTTCCATACTCCTCTGCTAACATGCTGCCTGCTCACCCTGACTAACACTAAGCTAACAAAAGAAATAAAATAATTGTGATCTGAACTCTAAGTATACACTGCATGGCTGTTTTAGAGTACAAAACACTTTTAGAGATCACTGTTCATAAGCTACAGGAATTCGCTCTACCACTACAAGCCAATTAGTATTGTGAAGTAGATCCCACTACTGCCAAACACTTGTGACGACCACGCCCTGGCCCAGCAATCAAGGAGCCTCAATCCTCACCACTAACACCAGGGAGGTTGTCTCATAGAAGAGAAAAGGATAACTAATACACACAGTAAAGTACAATTTCCCTTAAGTGCACACAGAGATCACAGTCAGTCTGGGGCTGGTTGCTCCCTTGCTCACCAGGTCCCCAATAAGACTCCCCACTGGCACAGTTATAGGGTCCAGATCTCAACCCAGCTGGGCAAGCTAAAACCTCCAGTACCCTCTCTGTCCAACCAGTGCTTCATGTCCCGGACAAGTAGCTGACACAACACAAACATACTTTGAGATAAGTATTTATACAACTTAAAATCCAAAAAGAAAAAAACAGCTTCACAGCACCAAGTATAAGAAATATATAGAAAGTGTTAATACAAATATTCCAGTTTTCCAAAACAACGCTTTCGGACAAAATCCTTCATCAATGTTACAAGTTCTCTGCCATATACATTCTTTTATACAACATTAAAATAATCACATGACACAACCTAACCTATCATATATTAATTAATAAACATAAAAATTTAAAAATACATATCATTAATTCAACCTCCGAAAGCATACACAGAGTCCTGATGGCAAAGGCAAAGTCAATGCCAAAAAATCCACAACAGTTCGTATAAAACACCAGTCAAATAAGCTTGGAAAAACGTTTTAATGAATAGAACGTGAGCGCTTTCACCAATAGGCTTCCTCAGACGTTACAAAGAAACTCATTCACATAACATTTAAATACTATTGCACAATTCATCATTGGCCAGTTAAAAACGTCACATGTCCACAAAAAATAAAAGATGCAGCACCTCAAGATGTCAAAATAAATAAGTGCTGAATTTAAAACAGCAAATATTAACTCTTATCAAAATTAATGACAGCATTGATACATGTCAATTATTAGACGACTGCCCTTACATCTATAAACTATATTAAAATAGTTAAAAACATTTAACAATAAAATGCTGAGGCATGGTCTTTACTACCTGCACTAAGTGTGGTTACACATACTGAAATCTCGTAAGTATCGCCCATACAGTAAAACAAAATAAATGCATGCATGGTCTTTACTACCTGCACTAAGTGCGGTTACACATACTAAAATCTCGTAAGTATCGCCCATACAGTGAAACAGAATAAATAAATACTTGCTCCAAAAATAGGTTGCAATTAATAAAACATATAAACACTATAATATACAATTAATAACGAAACCCCAGGCCTGAATGAGAAAGTGAATCTGAAACCCATTCTAAGAAAAAGGAGGTGTTTCAAACCTAAGCATTAATTTAGTTTGTCCTCTCAGCACATATGAAATATGTTTCGTTATTAATTGTATATTATAGTGTTTATATGTTTTATTAATTGCAACCTATTTTATTGTTAAGCCTATTGGTGAAAGCGCTCACGTTCTATTCATTAAAACGTTTTTCCAAGCTTATTTGACTGGTGTTTTATACGAACTGTTGTGGATTTTTTGGCATTGACTTTGCCTTTGCCATCAGGACTCTGTGTATGCTTTCGGAGGTTGGATTTATTATTATTTATTTGCTATTTGCAGAGTCCGAGCTCCGCTGGCTGTGTGGTTTCATTTGTTTGTTCATATCATTAATTCAGGCTTACTTTAGAGTGGCCTATTACAATAACCTCTATAAATATGCCATGTACTCTAGAGCTTATCTCTACACAAACCAGCCACAGATAGAAGGTTTTAACAAATATTTCATAATAAATAATTACAACACAAGACAAAACTACTAGACCACAGAGATATCTAAGAGTTCAGAGATCATACGGAAACTTAAAATAACACAGTAGGACAGGTCTGATTTAAAAAAAAAATACATAATTAATCTTTACTAGCCAACTATTCCTACAAGAAATCATAGTGCTAAAACTTACATGTGAGCATAAGGAAGAGTGCTGATAAGTTGGATATCAAGATCAAAATGCTCTCAGTCTCTTGTGAGAAATAGTATTTAAACATTACTAACAAATATGTCTCTAATGCCCTCCCAAATTACATCATTTTTGACACTTAGGTTTTCCCAGTATTCATATTGCATCATCTTAACACCTGGTCTGAGACTTACAACAATAGAAGACATTTCACATGTATATTCTAACAGAAACTAGAGCAATAAAGCACATTCCACATTTAAATTCTGGTCATAAACTTTAGCCTTAAAATAATGGGCATGAACCTTTCATCCAGCCGCATTCTAACATGAAAGGATCGCAACATCCTTCACTGGACCAGTAGAATGCAATGTTGTCACATATTTTGCAGTTCCACATTTCATAGTATTCTTTACACTCAAGAATCATGCCTGTATTTTACATTTATTATCAAGAAAACATGCCTGTATTTTACATTTATTTACAAATGCCAGCATTATATATCAAATTCTATTTGACTAGGCTGGTAGCCTTCGCCCATCTCTCACCAATCGTCACAACTTCAATTTGCTCACTCAAGATCTCTGAAAGAGCAGTCTTCAGGGAATCATTAAAGTCTACCAACTCATTACAATCCCAGAAAATATGTTCAGAGTTACCTCTTTCTTCCTCATCACACCTCCAACATTTCCTGTCTACCTGAGGAAAACTTCTTTGAAGTTTGCTGGGGTACAAAAATACATATGTGAACACTTCTAGGCAAAGATCTTAAATCTTCTATACTTTTTTGCATGTTTTTGAGACATTTCCCCATTGCTTCTTTGTGAATTGCTTATCCAGTCTCTCTTCCTAATCCTTCCTGACCTCCTTGATTCTTACAGTTATCATGCAACCACTGCTGATCTTTCATTTAGGACCCCCCCTATTTCTTTTCTCTTTGCCTATACTCTGACATCAGTCTTTGATATGGAAGGCAATCTCTACCCTGCGGTCCAAATAAGTTCTTGACATCTTCCCATTCTATCACCCTTCCGTCTCTAGTTATTTGCTCCCAATACCTTGGTTCCTTTGCAGGTTTTCTACAATATATTCCCGCCCCCTCTTGCCTACTCCCTGTATCTCTAATTGCCGTCATCACTATCGGCAGAATCTCCTTTCTCCATTCCCATGTTGGCTTAGTTCATAGAAGACCTCCTGTTACTTTATGAATATAATATTCTGTACAATTACTGTTGTTCTCCTTAAAGGTCTGCATTCAAAATCACAGTCTCTCCCTGTTGCTTGAGCTTCCCCTCTCATCTCTTTCCACTTTGAGTTATAGTTTCTGTTTGTGTTATGTATAGGAGCCTTAACTGTGTTGCTCTGAAATACCACTTCAATCCCAATCCGCCCTGCTCTACTGGAAGAATAAGCTTATCCCACTTGATTCTTGCCAACTTCCCCATCCACATAAAATCCTTCAGGTGTTTATTAATCACTATCAACAACTTCTCTGGTTGATAAAAATATGCTTGTCCAGTTTATAAGACTAAAGGGACTAAAAATATATTAAATGCTTGCATCTTACTGTCAATATCCATATAACAGAGCTACCATTTCCTCAGTTTTTGTATTATCTTTTGTTTAGTCTCTTCCCACATATCCTTAGCTGCCACACCAGTATAATTTTTAATCCACACTCCTAAATAACTCATTTTATCATGTGCCCATAAATATGGATATTGGTGAACCAGTTTGTGAGTACATAGTTTATCGCTATTGCTTTTGTTTTAGCTTCAGAAATTTTGTATCCTGAAAAGGTTTGAAACTGTCTCAACATTTTCCACAGTATAAAATAATGTAATCTGCAAAAAAAAAAAAAAAAACCAGCTTCTCCTGACTACCATACCAATTATATCCTTGAATTTCTGAGTCCTTTATTTTCTTTGCCAATGGTTCCTCTGCTCAAGCAGAGATTATCAGAGAGGACCCAGTCACTTTAATTTTCACCTCCGATCCTTCATATATCCTCCTAATCAACCTCAAACTTATAATTTTATCAGGGAATGCAAATGCTTCCATTACCCTGCTGATAAAGTCCCAGCTTACTCTGTCAAATGCTTTCTCTGCATCAAGACCCACCAGCAGCAGCAGTATTTTCTTGCACTCTACTTCCCTCTGGATCATCACTGTTCTGTTTATGTTGTCAAATGTTTGCCTTCCCTCCACAAAATCACACTGATCCATATCTATCAATTTTGACATCACTTTTGTCATTCTTTTAGCCATTATAGACATAAAACACTTTATAATCATGATTTAGTATTGAAATGGGCCTGTATGAAGCTGGATCTTATGGATTTTTACCCTCTTTACGAATTACACCTACAACTGCTGTCTTCTAGGACGTTGGTGCTTCTTTTCTTAGAATACTGTTAAACAAAACCTTCCAGATCTTTATCAGTTTTATCCCTCCTAGCTTCCAAACTTCCACCAGAATGCCATCTGTTCCTAGGGACTCACCCCGCAGATTAGTTATACATCACCATTTTTATCTCATCTCTTCATATCCTAATTGTTAGTAATTGAGCCTCATCTCCCTAGCCTTAGCATAATTAATTCTTCCATAAACATTTCCATTTGTACCTTTTCTTGATTTCCATATTTCTCTGCTTTATATTTATATGTTTTTTATTTTAGTTATTATTGGCACATGATCTGAAATAGTTATTGGGTGCATATCAAGACCTTCAATTAAATCCACACATTCCTGTGAAATTAATATGGGAAACTGTAGCTCAGTCTTTAAAATGCATTGTAAATAATACTTTTATGGATGGTGCAGTGGTGCAGTTGTTGCATTGTCGCCTCACAGCAACAGGTTCTCTGGTTTGATTCTCGGCTGGACTGCCTTCTGTGTGGAGTCTGCATGTTCTCCCTGCGTTCGTGTGGGTTTCTTTCGGGTGCTCCGGTTTCCCCCACATTACAAAGACATGCGCCTGGAACATTTCTCCCATGGCCTTCACTGAAAATTGGCTCGTTCCAAGTCAGACCTTCCCAGTACACAAATGTTAAATAAATAAATAACATAAAAAATAATATATAAATTCACTCCAAATTCCTAGTACTGAATTCACATCTTCCATGCCAAATATTTTCATAAATTTCTTTAAAAATCTGCCCTCCTCTGTTATATTTCTCTTTCTGTGCCCCCAGACACATTTTTACTGTTGCGAATTAAATCCCAGTCCCTCCTATAAGCAATATTCCTTGCTGAAAGCAGTTTATTTCTCCCAGAATTTTCTTTAGCTCCATTATAGCAGCTTTAGGTGGAATACAAATACATGCCAGTGTAATCCTTCTCCTTTGCCAGTGTACTGTACTACAAATTTACCATTATTGTCTTTTTTTCCTATTCTATTAGTATTAATGCTCCTCTTGCAATTAATATAAGTATTCTCTTTTTTGACCCAGGTATTCTGCCAAATAACCATCCTGAAAACCTTTCTTTTGCAAATTCACATGTTCACTTCTTTCCAAGTGTGTCTCTTGTAGCATAGCTATTTTGCACTCTACATTTTTTAATATACTTCAGTAATCTTTCTTTTTTGTATTTATCTGTGAAACCATTAACATTTAAAGACATTACCATAAAGAATCGCATTCTTCAGGGATTATTATTCCCACCTTTTATGTACAACAGCTTTTTTGTTAAATGTCTAGTTCCATGCGCTATTTGGCAGGTTAATCTTTTATACAATTATTTCTTGTCATCTCCTTTTGAGCCTATGTCACATCTTACAGAACTTTCTGTTTTACTGAAAACCCTCAAATAAAAATACACACACGCACCCTTAATACGCCCTAAAACCTACAGACTTAATAACACATAAACCTATATAAACCTTCAAATATTGAAGTTTTACCCCCAAACAAAAGTTCCACACTGACAGCCACATAGACTTAAGCTAAACAGAAAGAAAGATTATCCGTGCTAAGATCCGTCGTAGAGCCTGTGATTCTATTAAGTGCTGTCTGGTTTTGACTTATCTTTACAGCTCTCCCAGCTGGGAAAACATTTAAATGGTTTCAGAATACATTTTCTCCAGGACATTTCTCCTTAACAGATTGTCTGCTAGTGACATGAGAACCAGATACAGGACTGTTTACTAGAAAAAAAAGATCTTATAATATTTACTATTCTTTTTCAAACTTGTTACTATATAAAACTAATGGCCTTAACTCAGTCATTCCCTATGCAGGAATGAGAAAAAGCATACTATTTTTTTCTTTTATCATGCTCTTTTAACCAGATACCTTTTAAACATTGTAGTACATACATTTCTTAAAACAGAACAAGGAGAAAGAGAAAAGAAGGGAGAAAGAAACAAAAAGAATAAACAGAAGCACCTATTTTCATTAGTATCCCCATAACTGAAAAAAGTCTTTACTTTATAACATGCATAGAAAATCATGCACCACTTAAGTAATACTGTTAATAAAAAAAATAGTTTTACTTACAGTTAACTCTCTTCCTCCTCTCCCCTTTTGAGTATTTTCCAAACATTAATGACATTAAATAGGAAATATGCTTTAGAGTCCCCTACAAGTTTAACAAAATCCAAACAAGTCCATTATTTCCAGATCTTCTTGTTCTGTCCTGTTTCACAAATATAATTATTGCTTTGTAATCCCACAATTGTGAATTTCCAAGTTACTGATTTTAGTCTCCAAACGTTAATGACATGAAGTAGAGCAAATGCTTTAGAGTCCCCTACAAGTTTAACAAACTCCAAGAAAGTCCAATATTTCCAGATTTTCTTGTTCTATTCTTGTTCACCTCTATCTCCAAAACCCTGTCTACTTCATCTCCAGTGCACTCTCAATTCTTCTAGACAACTCATCCACATCATCATCATCATCAGCCTCCTTTTCCCATTTTTTCTACATGGGTATCATGTTAACTGTCGCCAACTCTCTCAATTCAGTGTCACACTCCTGCCTTCTTCAACACTCATGCCTAACTGTCGCAGATATTCTTTTACACAATCCAGCCACCTCTTTGCTGAATGTCCTCGCTTCTTCTTACCTTCTTACTGTTTGTCCCAATTCTTCCCCACCAGATTGTCTTCTACTTTTCTGCACGTGCCCAAACCACAAAACTCTGGTTTCTTTGATATTTCTGCAACTGGAGCTACTTTGGCTTCTGCAGTTATGTCCTCAATTCTTCGTTTGTCCCACGGTGTGCATCCTACCACCCCTTCTTAGGCACTTCATTTCTATCACCTCTAGCTTCTTCAACTGTTCTGCCTTCTAGTCAACTACTGTCCTTTTTTTCCTCCCTCAAGCATTTTCTGTTGAAATACTGGGAAAGGTTTCACTGCCACAGTCTCTCTGTGGTCTTTATTATCAGAAGAAAAAGAAGCAGAATCTTCTTCTCTTTCACAGCTTACTTTTTGCTGGACAAACTTTTGTATTTCTTTCTTAGCATGTACTTCATCAAAAAATGTTTTTGTTCCTCCAGGGAAAATATTTTGAAGATAGCTGGGACAGCAGTTTCATAGGATCATACGCAATTACTAGGCTAATGGCCCTAGGGCCCTTACAAGCCTAGCCAACTTCCACCTTTATTTCCATGATCAGCACCAAATGCCCCTGTTCAAGAGGGACACAGTTGGAACCCCCGGGGTGAATTTAAGGTTACCCACCCAATCGTCCAGACTTTGAAGAGGGTCAGTGAGGTGCACTGTTTGACATGAAGTAGGAGTCCGTTCCAAAGGTGTGATAACCACCGAGAGACAAATCTGTACCTCCAGCAGGTTTTATTAATGTCACATACCAGGTTAAGGTCTTTAGAGTGCGTAACCCGTGTACCATTTGACTTTGAAATATGCAGCATTTCCAATAAAGCATGGTCAAAGACTGCCTTATATGCAAGGCATAGATCGCCTCTGAGTAGTCTGTATGAAACAGAATAAAGTGACGGTGATTTCAGATGATCCACATATGACAGTTGCTGAAGACCTTGAAGTTTCCTTGTGAGGAACCTTTGTGGTCTCTCCAATTGCTGCAGGTGCTTGAAAAGGTACAAACGAAAATGGGCGTCATACTCAATTATTGGTCTGACGAGGGAAGAGTACAGAGAGGTTATAACTTTGTTTTATCTGGATGCAATGCCCTTACTTATGAGATGAGTAGTACAGAATATCCTTCTTACCTCTGTGCAGACATGGTGATCAAAGGCAAGGTTGCTGTCAACCTGTATGCCTAGGTCTCTCACCACTGAGTGCATACTTAGGGTGTTGTCACTGATGTGGTGGTTAGCAGGAATATCGCACTTACTGAAAGGGATGATAATATATATTTTTTTGCATTGAGTTTAAGGCCATGACTTTTGCACCATCATTTGTTTGTGTAAGACCCCCTTGTAGGATGTTGACATTGTTTGGAGACACTATGACAGCTCCCAGTTTGTAGTCATCAGCAAACTTTATCAGTCATAGACCTTTAGTTTTAGCTTGTACTTCAGAGAAATAGATTCCAAACAGTAGAGGTCCCAGGACTGATCCCTGTGGAACATCACTGGTTACAGGTCTGCTGCTGGAGATAGATTCCCCTATTTTGAACTTTTCCAAAATGTTAATATCTCTACAGGAGCTCTGGTTATTTTTCTTGTTATAAGCTCCCTAAGTTTGGCAACAACCCCTTCCACTTTCTGTTGCCTAAGTTGTTCAGCCAAACTTTTTTTGTGCTCTGGAGTTTTTATTAAAAAAACAGTTGCTTAACAGCAGTCTTTCTAAACTTATTTATATTATCCAGGTTCTCCCTTATCTTCTCTTTAGCAGTCTGCAGTTGCACCTCTTCTTGTTTTGTGAGATTCCCCTTATTCTGTAATAATTTAACCTTTGTCGGCCCCTCAAAATAATTCTTACAGCTTCTTAACCAGATCTCTTTTTCTTTTATTTCTACCCTCTTTTTGAAGTGCATTTTAATTTTATCCCACTCACTAGCTATAGGTTCTGGAGTGATTTCTATCTTCCCCAATAACTCCTGAATAATTTCCACTACCAATTTCTTACATTCTTTTCTTTTTAATGGGTGGGTGGGAAAAAAACAGTGTCTCATCTTTACTTTATTACCCTACATTTGTGCTTAGTAATTATGGGCACATGATCTGAAACAGTTATTGGAAGAGTTTCAAAGTTCTGAATCAAATACACATCTCCCTGTGAAATATAATTTATGCTTAGTTATAACCCATTTATTTTATCTTAGGGAGTAATATGTAAATTCTCTCTGAGTTCCTACTCCTGAATTCATATCTTTCATACCAAATATTTTCATAAACGTCTTCAGAAATCTACCCTCTTTTGTTATATTTCCCTTCTAGCACCACTTCCAGATACATCCTCATTGTTGCAAATTAAATTCCAGTCCCCATCTGTAAGTAATATTCCCTGCTGATAGCCGATTATTTCTCCCATTTTTAAAGCTCCATAGTAGCAGTTTTAGGTGGAATATAAATACAATCCATCATAATCCCCATTCTTTGCCAGTTGTCCCTTACTAACACAAATCTGCCATTATTTTTCCCTCTAACAATTAATATAAGTACCCCTTTTTTCCTTTGTCTCTGTCATTCTGTAGAATGTCCAACCTGAAATCCTTTCTTTATCAAATTCACATGCTCATTTCTTTCCAAATGTGTCTCCCGTAACATTGTTACTTACACTCTGCATTTTTTAATGTAATTAAATGTTCTTTCCTTTTTTTGTCTAAACCTGTGAGACCATTCACATTCTAAGATAATATGGAAAGTGCTATTATGGTAAGAAGGCACTGTTCCCACCTATTATGTATGACAGGTTTTTTATGTGTCCATTTCCAGCTTTATGATACATGCACCCACTAATATTTGGTAAGTTAATCCTTAATATATTTTTTCTGTCACTGGCATTAGAATCTATGTCACATTTTTACAATACTTTATTGTTTTTTGTTTTAATAAAAGCCCTGAAAAAAATACCCTCAAACACCCCCATAACCTGTTAATATAAACATACGTAACTATATACATCTTCAGATAATGAAGTTTAACCCTCCTAATAAGAGCATTTGTCCCAAGTATTGTTTGTTTGTGTCTTTCAGCTTTTCCCGGTTAGGGGTCGCCACAGCGGAACTCCGGTCCGCTAATGATTGGCAGTTGATTTTTACGTACCGGCTTGCCAGGCCTGACGCACAACCTTCAACTAAGGTACGCCCATTCACGCATGTCTCCATGCAGAAGACGCTCTAGCTGAGAATCGAACCAGACAGCGTCTTACTGTGAGGCAACAACGCTACCGCAGCACCACCAGCTGTTAAATCAGGCCTTAATTAATATGAAATTGAGGCTGTCAATGCTAAGATGCATATTATTGCCTGTGCTTCTACTTACTAATTGGTGCCTGTTCTTTTTTATCTTTATTCCCCTCCCAGATGTGAAAACAACATGCATGCTTTTAGAAAACATTACCTTTTAGCCTTGAAGAAACCACTGTTCTGGATTTTACTGCCCTATTTTCTGCTTGTCTTCATGGAAATGTAAGAGAAAAAAATGTAGTCCTCTGCTGCAGCCTGAAAGATAAGCTAAAACATTTATTGCTAAAAGAAAACTTTTCATCATATTCAATGGTCTTACATTTAATTGTTTCCACTTAAAACTTGTTATTAAATTAAACCAAGGGTCTTAATCCAGACATTTACCTATGCAAAAGAAAGAGAAAACATATCATATATACATATGTTGTGATCTGTGTATTTTTCACCCCATCCCCACCCAACAAGCCAAGATTACAGCCTATTAACTTAAACATGCTTTTCTTTTCTTCTCTTGCTGCACTATAATACCCACTTTTCTTAATACGAAAAATGAAGAAAGAGAGCAAAGAAGAAGAAGAAGAGAGAAAAGGCATCAGTTTACCCTAGTAACTTTTTCACATACAAGAACAACTAATAATACTTTAATATAAAACATGCAATTTATATTGTGAAAAGTTAAGGCCACCATTCTTGTATGAACGTTGCAGTGGATGTGGTCAGTCTTGCTGCTATTTTCTATTGTGGGCATTGTGGAGGGTGTGTTTTGGCTGAATTTTACAGCAGATGGGTTTTAAACAGCTGACGGAATGAGAATTAAATGTTACTGTAGCACTGCAAGTATTGTCCAAGTGGTGTGCTTTTACACTGCAGAATTGTTTTGTGTCTATGGTTTCACTGTATTGCATGCTGTAATGAGGTGCTAATTTCTTAGTAGTAGCATCTGTAATCACAAATGCAATGCAATTGTATATATACAGTTAAAAGCTGTTGGCACTTCGGAAATGAAATAATGTTAAATGTCATCCTTCTGTTGCAGGTATATGCACAAATGCACACCAAATGTGTGAAAGTCCCATTAGGATGTATGGTAGACAGCTTATAAGGAACATTGTATGTGAGTGGCTTAGCCCTTGACAGCACTGAAAGTCATTTATCTCAGCAAGTATGTGGCAGCACTACTGTATACATGGTGCACATATTAAATGTAAACTGATTTTTGTCTTCCATTCTTTACAGTTTGTCTAATGAATTGCCATATGTGCTGCAGTGTAAGGCATATTCTAATTTGAGAAGAATGACAGCCTTAGCTGCTGTTGCCCTAATCTCTTTTGTGAGTAGTCCATGCATTCTGTAGCAAATAGCCAGACAAGCCTGGGCTTTGCAATGGCATTGTTAATATGTACACTGAAGATAGAGATGCAAGACATACTGCACTTTATTTGAATGCATTCAATACAATTACCTCCAGGGCTTACAGTGCCCCAGTCATCCTTCAGAGTAGCTAAATGTTGTGCGTTATAGACAGCATAGTGCTGGTTTTGGTAGCATGTGCTTTCACAATAAAATTAGCCATGACTGACAGCCTTGGCTGAGATGGCTGGGTAGGTAAAGGAGAAGATATATGGGATGTGCAAAGTAACAAGACACTTTTGTAGAGGAGCTCATGATATTTATAGAAGCTCACTGTTAAGTGCATTTATTAAGAGTAAAAAAGAGGGATCCAAGTACAGAGCCCCTATCATTGCAAGGAATATTGTGAATGGTTAGTAGTGAACTGAAAGTTTTTCTGCTTAATATAAGTGTTGAAACATAATAGTTCCATGTTTTTAATAAGAGAAGAAACAAAACAGCCAAATACTCCCAAATGTTCAAACTGGAACACCAAGCAAACTGTAGATAAAAAAAAAACAGCAGAACAACTATGGCGTTGATAACTTCTTTATTAAAATACATAAAAGGATGAGCACTTTTGCATATTACTATGCTTCATCAGATGTTTTTAATAATATATAAGTATGAAGCTCTGTGCATAATCTATGAGTCTACAGAATCAAAATCATTCATGAAGTTAAGAAAGATGCTTCCAGTCAATTCACCTTTATCAATGGCCGTAAGCAAGTTAATTGTTAGGGAAAACAGGGTTATAGAGGTTTTGTGATCTGTATTACAATCTTGTTACTGATCACACAGTAGCCCACAGGAATTTAGGTGGTGTTTGATCTGTGAGGTTACACCTTTTTTCAGAATTTTTGACAGAAGAGGAAAGATGGTTATAAGTCTGAAGGATTTTTTTTCTGAAGTTGGGGGCTTATTATGGTATGGTTTTGAAATATGCAGCCTTCCGAAGATGTGGACAGTTTTAGGGGGACTGATAATATATCTTAGGGGTACTGTAATAAATGTATTGCTGGCGTTAAGAAATTTAGGGTACAAGTTGTCAGATCAGATTACTAGTACTGTGGAATTTCTCAAAACTGTTTTGACCTTGGAAAGATAAATGTTAAAGAACTGAAAGAAAGTGGAGAAGTCATATAATTACTTAGATGTAGTGACATATTTGGGTCTATATTAGAACATCAAAAGTTTAATGGTTCGAATCACTAAAGGTCGACCTTTAATGATCGGACCATTAAAATTTCGAATGTTCAGAAAAAATAAAGAAAAAAAAAAAGAAAATCTAAAGGGTGTAGGCAGAGGGGCAAACATCCCTGCACACCCCCCCCCCACTACTTAAATATACCAACTCCAAGACCGCACTACATTGAAGTAAATGGAAATCTCTCCTTACAGAGATTTCCATTTACCCGTTTGACATTCTGCACTTTCGCTATTCTCGTGTCGACAATGTCAGATTCAACATTGTTGGCTTTCAAGACTATAATAGGTAACCAACATATTTATGCTGTTTGTGTCCAGACACTGGAACTGATGGACTAGTCACCAAGCCCTCCTCTGTTTCCATGGAAACAACAAACTTTTGCTAGCTCAAGCTCCTCCCTGCCCCATAATACCCTGTTCTCTTCTGATTCTCCTGCTTCAATGGCTCTTTGCATTGGTGAAAACACTGAGAGGTTTTTTTACTTCTATTAGGAAATCTAAGTGTATTCTTCTAAGTATTTCTCACTGATCATTTTGCTAAATATTTCTCACTGATGATAATTTTATTAGCAGCTAGGACATTTTTGATAAACTTGAAAAATTTCTACCAATTCTTAACTATTTATCTTTTCACCTTCTGTTCCTGCTCAGTCCCATGTAATACAAAAAAAGCTTTGTTTTTCACTGTAACTTAATTTAAAATAGTTTTGGCTTATAATGATGCAGTTTATTAGGTCTCTTCAGGAGTGAGACTTGAATCTCACTCCTGCTTCTCGACATTCCCTACATAATGGAATACATTTATTCCTCTTCTACCTGGTGTACAATGGGTAGTCATTCTCCACAAACACTCTGCTGTTTCCCACTTTTAGTACTTAGTCCTTCTGCTACAGTTTTGTCAGAATCAACTCATTCTGCTGGTAAGACTGCATTTTTACTATTAAAGGTCTAGGCTGCTTTCACATAGCCAGATTTGGGGCATACACATGATGTGCCTTTTCAATTAAAAATTATTGCTGTGGAATACCAGTCCAGTTGCTTATTTGTACTTTCATAAAATTAATACTGTCTGTTCCTTCCAGCTTCGTGGATACAGCAGAAAATCTCAGGTTTTCTCTACGTGCTCTGTCCTCTAATTCTATTATTTTTTAAACATCTTTTCTTGTGCAGTCTCACATTCAGCCAGCCTTTTCTTCATTTTGTCCTCTGAGTTTTGCAGTTTAATCATCTCATCTGAGTATCTGTTTAAAGTTTCTTCCATTCCTTCCAACCTTTTACTGGTAGAGTTAATATACTCCATCAGCATTTCATTTATTTTGGTCAAGTCTGTATGCAATTACTTTATACTTTCCTCAAGGTTACTGGAAGTCATGTCTGGAGCTTGCTCTTCTTTTTGCTGAACAGCTACAATACTTTTCCCATTCAGTGTTTTTTCATCACCTTTTGTAGCTGATTTTCCTTTATTTCCTCTGTAATTATTTGTTCCTGGCATTGAGGCTTCTTACTTACTAATTAGTTACTGAAATGTACTCAGAAATCCAGGTCCACTGACTTTCTCTGGTAAGTTTCTGTTTTCACACTGGGCGAGCCAGAATTAAACTGTTACTCAATGCGCAGCCATCTTGGAAGCGCAGATAGTATTAATCTTGAACCTTTAATAAGGGTAAACAAATATTTAAACTGTGCCCAGGTAAGCAAGTGCATGCAGACAGAAAAATTATAGCATTCCGGCCATCCACCTTAGCAGAAGGACATAACAGTACTCATGTAACGTATACATTTTTTTTTGTTAGGGTTGGGGTTGGTATAATGGTTAAAGTGTTTACCTCACAAACAAGAGTTACAGGATTGATTCTCACTGACAGAAATTGGCTAGGCTTAAAATGGCCTAGAGGGGCAGCTAGCCTAGTACTTGTCTATGAGCCTATGAACTATCAGTCTAAAGAATGAGTCAGGCACTGATGAAATGATAAGAACTATGAAAGTTCTGTAGGACAGATGGCAACTTGACTTACATCACCTGTATGATGTTCCCACTGACACTACAAATCAACAGAGAAGTACATCATTGGCATCTAATAGTGGAGCACTCCCTAACCAGAGCTAGCATACAAATGGAAAAAAGACACCACATCAAAAGGTCACAGGAACAGCCTAGATGAACCTTCACATACATCATTAGCAAAACAGCAAAATTAGAATTTGTGCTTTTATTGGAAGAAACAATGGAAAAATGTCTGACCCTGTCGTGCACATGTAAATACATTAAAAGAGATAAAAATAATAATCTCTAAGATTCAGTAAGACAAGAAAATAGAGGTGTCTTAGGCAGCATTTCAGTCTCAGCTTGAGTTGAATTAAGATCAAGCTGAAGGGTCTTAGGTGGGACTGTGGGAAGAAATGTGCTAACAGCTACTAGGGACTGGAGAACCATTTTTTTGAAAAAGTACAGCTTTATCTATCCCAGCCAAACAAAGCAATCATGTTTATCTTCAATGAGATTTTAATTTTGATCACAAAGAATCAGAAAACAAAAAAAAAAAAAAAATCTTGTTTTCCCGCCTTACTGAACTAGAATAGTCCAGTCTTCAGAGTTTGCTGATCTCTGGGCTTTGTCTTGGTTCCTGTGCTATTCCATATCCTTATTTGGATAAAAGGAAGCATCTTTGTTCACCAGTGGGAGTGGGGAGCACTGAGCAGCCTATTTGTCCCTAGAGGAGTGGTTCCAGCCAGAAACTTGTAGTCTATTGGCCATTTTGGGTCAATTCCTAGCTCTTTTCAGCCCCCTGTAATAAAGCCCGCTTTAGCGTGCTTTTTCGCTTGTATTCAACTCAGCACCGCTCCTCGTGGTGTCCTGCAGAATTCTACAAGCAGCAGAGAGCAAAAGAGTGACTTTTTCCTGATTTAAGTATTTTTTTTCTGGCTTTTTGATTATTTACTGCTTAGCGACTGCATTTTCGCCTGATTATACAGCTCTGCATTCTATTTAAACTGTTTTTGTGTTGATTAACTGTTTTGCACTTTTAAAAAGTTATTTGTTGCTTAATTTTACCTGTAGGCTAACACACTCAAGTGCGCTAGCCGTTTAAAAGCATTTATAGCATTTACTGTCTGTTTTTCCTCTGTTTTCTGCAAAAAAGAAAAAAAAAAAAATCTTGTTTTCCCACCTTACTGAACTAGAATAGTCCAGTCTTCAGAGTTTGCTGATCTCTGGGCTTTGTCTTGGTTCCTGTGCTATTCCATATCCTTATTTGGATAAAAGGAAGCGTCTTTGTTCACCAGTGGGAGTGGGGAGCACTGAGCAGCCTATTTGTCCCTAGAGGAGTGGTTCCAGCCAGAAACTTGTAGTCTATTGGCCATTTTGGGTCAATTCCTAGCTCTTTTCAGCCCCCTGTAATAAAGCCCGCTTTAGCGCGCTTTTTCGCTTGTATTCAACTCAGCACCGCTCCTTGTGGTGTCCTGCAGAGTTCTACAAGCAGCAGAGAGCAAAAGAGTGACTTTTTCCTGATTTAAGTATTTTTTTCTGGCTTTTTGATTATTTACTGCTTAGCGACTGCATTTTTGCCTGCTTATACAGCTCTGCATTCTATTTAAACTGTTTTTGTGTTGATTAACTGTTTTGCACTTTTAAAAAGTTATTTGTTGCTTAATTTTACCTGTAGGCTAACAAACTCAAGTGCGCTAGCCGTTTAAAAGCATTTATAGCATTTACTGTCTGTTTTTCCTCTGTTTTCTGCAAAAAAAATCTTGTTTTCCCACCTTACTGAACTAGAATAGTCCAGTCTTCAGAGTTTGCTGATCTCTGGGCTTTGGCTTGGTTCCTGTGCTATTCCGTATCCTTATTTGGATAAAGGGAAGCTTCTTTGTTCACCAGGGGGAGTGGGGAGCACTGAGCAGCCTATTTGTCCCTAGAGCAGTGGTTCCAGCCAGAAACTTGTAGTCTATTGGCCATTTTGGGTCAATTCCTAGCTCTTTTCAATCCCCACAAGGTTAAACTATTTATGGCTCCATAAAGTCTGCTCTTCAATTTTTCCTTTAGAACTTCTCTACTTGCAATCTAAACAGTCTATTCTCTATCTCAAAAGCACAGCACTTGCTCCTAAAGCATTTTTATATAGGTAAAGTACTTATATACTAAACAAAGTACTACATTAGCCTAGAATCCCCTTGAGTACCCATTTCCATATAGGTCCCTTCTGACTCAGTTACACAGCAAACTTTTTCACTTTTTCTAGCATGTCGAAGGGTCAGTTGCTAGCGTCCTCTCCTGTTCAGCTGGTGAATCTGGGCATCTTGAGGCAATGTTACAACTGCCTCATGTACACAGACAACCCACTCCTTCCCCCACAAAACACAAATACATGTGAGAGATACAACTATATAGCCAAACTGGAGGCTGAGCTCTCTCAACTCAGGACTGGCAAGACCAGACAGGAGGAGAAGGAAACCACGCACACCACAAACCCAGTTTCACATAGAACTATCACAACTGCAAAACAAACACATAAACACACAAAGACATACTCGGAGGCACTGATCAAAAATCTACCAAAACTGCAGAGGCCTCCAAAGCAGAGACCCAAGCAACTGCCACCTCAAGACATAAGACATGCAACACATAGTTCTCAGTGTGCTAAACAGTCACAGCCCTTAAGGCCAAACACAATGCCAGACACACTTGTTATAGGTGACTCCATAGTCAGACACACTGACGTCCCACTCACCAGACTGAACAAGGAAAAGATCACAGTAAGCTGCCTGTCGGGCGCTAGAATCCGCCACATAACACAAGCACTCAGGTCACTCCACAGCAAGTACAAGTATGACTCAGTCATTGTCCATGCCGGTGTGAACGACCTGAGACGCACCTCCCTGGACTACATGAAAAGAGACATAGAGGAGCTCTCAGATTATGTAGCCCAGGCCAGTATGACCCTGACCCTGAGCAGTATCCTACCCTCACCAAGAATGACGCCACAATACAGAGACAAAATGATCAGCTTTAATAATTGGCTTAATTACTAGTGTCATTCTAAGGGGATCCAATGTCTGTCTGCCTGGGATGACATGCTTGACAAGCCACGCTGATTTGCAAGGGACGGCTTGCACCTGTCACCCCTGGGCTTCCGGATATTGGCAAAGGCTCTTGCCACCCCCATAGTGCCTTTTTTAGGCAAGGCTCAAATGATAAACCTACCGCCCTAGAAAACAAACATGGAAAAAAACTAAGGGTAATACTGCTCAATGCCAGAAGTCTAAACCTCAAGATGCACGCCCTCGAAGCCCTCCTCAGTATGGAGAACATCGATGTCTGTGCTGTGACTGAAACCTGG
The DNA here is from genome assembly GCF_019279795.1 of Protopterus annectens. NCBI lineage: Eukaryota > Metazoa > Chordata > Ceratodontiformes > Protopteridae > Protopterus > Protopterus annectens. Next base: position 1,155,835,725 of record NC_056735.1, on the reverse strand, counting down.
TTCAAGGCTCCTGAGAGCACCCCAGCACTATCAGGTTATACCTCATATCATGCGTTCCGGCCCCAAAATCCGGACAGCACCACAAAAGGAGGGGGAGTATCCATATTCATAAAGGATACCCACACCTCCAGGTTAGTGGCAACGCACGAAGCATCGGAGACCATCCAGGTGCAATTAACCATAGGTAAAACTGCCCTACAGTTTGTAGCATGCTACAGACCACCCTCTCAAACTCAGGAAACCCACACAGCCTTCCTGAAGACACTGGAGAGTACGAATGTCTCTCCAAACACCATCATATTGGGTGACTTCAACTACCCAAACATAGACTGGGAACATTACTCAAGCCCCAACACCCTAGCCCAAAGGTTCCTGGAGTTCATAAACTCAAATGCTATGGAACAACTAGTCACCATTCCCACAAAAGGAGAAAATATACTAGACCTGATCATCACAAACATGGGGACAAAATGCTCCAAACCGGCAGTATATCCCTCATTGGTGAGATCAGACCATAAATTAATCTCACTGGAGATCCACATCCCACCCCCAACCCCAGCAAAAAAGACCACAGTGAAGAACTTCTCAAAAGCAAACTTCACACTTCTTAAGACTGGAGTGGTATCCTTCAAGGCCCCCGAGCCAGTGGAAACCACAACCCACACTGCTGAAACCCTTACAAATGCCTTCTACGAGCACCTCCAGGAATGTATGGATCAAGCAATCCCTAATAAAATCAAGACCCTTTCCACCAAAGGCAGGCGCCCGGTCTGGTGGACCCCAGCCATAAACAAACTCTACAACAAGAGGAGAAAGCTACTACATGACAGAGCAAAATTCCTAAAAGGGAAGGCATCTCTGATCAATACTAGCAAAAAACTACGATCACTCATAAAATCATCCAAGGCCAACTTTGAGAGAAAAATCGCTAAAGACACAAAAGACAATCATAAGGCCTTCTTTAGCTATGTTAGAAACCTGGGTGGAAACTCCCAGATATGCTCAGAATTAATCCAAAATGATACAAAAATCGCTGAACCCACAGACATTGCCAACATACTGGCATACAGGTTCAGTGCAAATTTCTCCCCTCCCTCCCCCCCAAAAGGAGAAATATCTATCCCACCAGAGTCTAGTCTCCCAAACATCTCAGATGCCCAGGTAAGAGCTGCTCTATCTAAAGCAAAAAACACAGCATCAGTGGGACCGGACGGTGTCCCCGGCTGTGTGCTACACGAACTCAATGAGGAACTAAACCCACACATAAGGCTGCTGTTTAATCTTAGCCTTACTACAGGATACGTACCCAAAGAATGGTGTATGGCAACTGTGGTCCCACTCCACAAAGGCGGTGCTTCTACGGACCCTGGAAATTACCGCCCCATAAGCTTGATGAGCCTTGTCCACAAGGCTATGGAGAGGATCATAATGGAACTCATAAATAAAGACATTGGGGACCTACAGACACTGGATCCTACCCAATTTGGCTTTGTCAAGGGCAGATCCTGCCTCTTGAACTTGGTCGACTTTTTCGAAACAGTCACTAAGGCCATTGATGAGGGTAAGGCAGTTCACACAGCCTACCTTGACCTAGCAAAAGCGTTCGACACAATACCCCACTCGGGCATCATAGAAAAGCTCACCAGCTTAGATGTAAACCCATATGTCACAAGATGGGTTGCAATCTGGCTCAAGGACAGAACCCACAGGGTTAGAGTTGCTGGTGCCATGTCAGACTCTAAGCCGGTCACGAGCGGTGTCCCACAGGGCTCAGTCCTAGGCCCCCTCTTGTTCGGCATTTATTTTTCTGAAGTGCAGGCAAACATAGAGGGATTGTGGCTGACAAAATTTGCAGATGACTGCAAACTGGGCACCATAATTGACACTCCATCAGACACAGACATCCTCCAGAGAGGTCTCAAAGAAATGGATAACTAGTGCCAGAGCCATGGCCTTAAGCTAAATGCCAAAAAATGTATATTCATACCCTTTGGGAAAAACAAGGTAACCCCTAATTATCACATAGGTGGTAATCCATTAAACACGGAAGAAGTTATCAGGGACCTGGGGACCCAAGTTGACAGTAACCTCTCTTTTGACACTCACATTGCCAAAGTGGTTAGGAAGACCTTCTACATTGCCCACCTGATCATGAAGGGATTCACATCCAGATCAGGAGAGGTCATTGTACCCCTGTACTCTTCACTTATGAGACCAATGATTGAGTACAACGCCCCATTCGGAATGTACCTTACCCGACACCTGCAGCAGTTGGAAAGACCCCAAAAGTTCCTCACCAAAAGGATAAAGGGGCTCAAACATATGTCATACGCTGCCCGACTGAAGAAACTCCATCTCTATTCAGTCGCATACCGTCTGCTCAGAGGTGATCTGTGCCTGACATACAAGGCCATGTCCAACCCGGAATTAATGGACATGCTCCACCTCAAATTATCCAAATCCACCAGAGCCACGAGAGCAAGAGACTTAAACCTCAACACGGATATAAATAGGACGTGCTGGAGGGACAGATTCATCACCCAGAGACTCCCTACACTATGGAACAGAATCCCAGTCCAAGTGAGGCAGAGCCCCTCACTGACTCTGTTCAAGAGAAATCTTGACGAGTGGATGGGAGATCGTAGGTTTACCCCGGGAATCATCTCTGTGTCACTGCTGGACAGAGGCACAGAAAACTAATGGGTATAGTATTCTCATCCTAAGGGGTGGTGAAAGCCACACACACTCTGGCTAGGCTTATAAATGCCCTAGGGCAGATAGCCTAGTATGAACCTATGAACCTATGAACCTAAAACATTACATACTTTGAAATTCACATATTTTAAAAGTGTGACTTGTAGGATTCCACTATCAATCTCTGATGCATTAATTATGTAGCTGCTCCTGAGCAAAGATGCAAAATGTCTGAAATAAATCAGTAAAGATACAATAAAAGATGTATATCAAGTACATATACACACACACACACATACACACACACACACACACACACACACACACACACACACACACACACACACACACACACACATACATACAGCATTAAGAAAGCAAAAGCTATAACACCTATGCTTTGTAAACTAGGTAGAACAGCTGTAAGACTGTCATAACTTTCAACCACAGTTTTTAAAATTTCAATAAAGAAAGCGGGTCTCACTAATGATATCTACTGTAAAGGCTCATAAAGAAACACACAAAGAAAAATACTGTTTAACACATTAACTTACTTTTCCTCCACGTTTATGTCCTAATACAGACAGCAAAACTATATTAGTATCACTACTAAACAGAATAGGTGCAAATTCTTTAACTCACTATACTGCACCAGAAAGCAGCTTTGATAATCTATCCAAAAACAGAAAGCATGACAATTTGATCATACACTGGTATGGAAATAATTCTAATAAGTACAGACATCTATACAATGGCAAATACTGGCCAGAAGCAATGCTAGCTATGCTCAAAAGGGCAAAGGACACAGCTTCACATACTAGGTTACACCCTCATAAGTGCTACTATATGACGAAGGAAAGTAAAACAACTGACATACATTTTGAGGCTTACCGTTCTGGTCTCTGTAAGTATGACATTAAAGATTGTCAGATCCAATGGAGGAGCAATTACATGGAAGTCATAATTAAATGCTGGGGGCACTTTGGGAGAAGCAGACGATCTTTGATAAAATAAATTTACACCAAAAAAAATATGTATGACATACTCCATTGGTCCTGATGCCACAAGGTCTGAAAAACATGTTAGTAATAAAAGAATCCCAAATCAAATTTAGTTTCCTTCACTGATGTGTTACTACACAACATTTCATATATCAATATAAAAAAATTTCTAATATTACATGGATAACAATTCTAGTGACATGTTGAAAGGTTCAGACAAAGTATATTGCTGAAGGGCCATCTAGAATATTAGAAATGACACCCACTAGTATTGAGAATTTATTAGTTAGCTCTAGTAAGACTAGTATTTCCATACACCCCATGCATAAATTTATGTTCTCTGATCCAGTCATCAAATCTGGTTTCGAAAGCAGATAGAGTGTCACTTTGTTTGACATGTAAAAGGAGTTTACTCCAAAGGCAGCAAACATGCTGGGTTATGAAACTGTCATGTGAACTGGTGCTGCTGATCTTGTGGTGGAGGATGAGGGCTTTGGAATAAGTTTATATCACTGGTTTTGCAAAGAGGGAGAAGACTGAAAAGTGTGTGGACTTTCAGTGATCAGAAGTCTGAACAGAGATCACAAATCAGAAGTTGGCATAAGACAAAATAGCAGCACAGGGCTTTTAGTCATTCAGGACGGCCTACCTTGTGTAGTCCAGAAATCTTTGAGGTTTTTAAGTTAGTCAATGTGTTTTCTGAGGTAATAAAGAAAGACCATAACAAGAGCATGTCTGCATGTGATATACAGAAGTTACCCATACTTATCAGCTGAGCAAGGTAGATGGACTTCCTTACAGAAGTTATTCAATATCAGCCTCCAAACACGCTTTGTGTCGTTCAAATGGAGGACAGCAACAGTCATTCCCCTGTGCAAAGGTAGGGAGTCAACAGACTTAGGTAATTATAGACTCATAAGTCTGATCAGCTTTATCTGTATGGCTATGGAATGGGATCATTATAGAATTAACAGATAAAGACCTAGGCAACCTGCAAACTATTGTCTAAAGCTAGTTCAGTTTTGTCAAGGAAACCATTGCCTAAAGCCAGTTCAGTTTTAGCAAGGACAGATCCTACCTACTTAACCTGGTCTACTTCTTTGAGTAGGTTACTGAAGCAATGGCTGTGGGAAAATTGGCCCATAGTGCATATCTGAACATCATAAAAGCATTAAACATCATCCTACCTAATTAGGTATAGATGAAATATTCACCCACCTAAATGAAAATTCCTATGTAACTCACTGGATAGCAAACTGACTCACTGAAGGAACCCAATAAATTAGGGTGGGTGGCTCTACTTCCTTTAAAAGACTTGTCACTATCAATGTACCCCAGGGTTCAATCCTCATGTCTTTGACATCTACTTCTCAGGGATCAAAGCTAATATAAAGAGTTTATGGCTAACCAAGTTTGCAGATGACCATAAAGGTGGTCCCATCATAATCTTTACAGAAGGCAATAAGATCCTCCATGAGAGCCTTTCCCAAACAAATAGCTGGTGTCAAAACCATGGTCTAAAACTAAACACCAAAAAATGTATAATAGTATCCTTCAGCAAGTACAATGTCCACTGTAACTATTACATCAGCAGACCCCTGAAAATTTATCCAGAAGTCAGGGGCCTGGGAACTTATATAGACAGTGAGCTGTCCTTCGATCACCATGCATCCACTATTGTAAGAAGGTCCTTTATGACTGTGCAGCTTACTAGTAAGGATATGGTATCCAGGTCAAGGGAAGTGATTATTCTACTGTCTTTGGTACTTATTAGGCTGATGAGTAAAATGTCACCTTCTGTATGTACCTGTCCAAACACTTGACACCACTTGAATGAAAACAACACTTTTGCACCAAGCAAACCAAAGGCCTAAATCATAAAAGCAACACTGGCAGTCTCAAAACTCTGTCCTTCTTGGTAACTTGCAGGTTACTGAGGGGTGATCTCTACCTCAATTACAGACACCAAACTGACTCCATCCTTTCAGACCTACTGCACATCCATAAGTCCAATGGTGGCATAAACACCCACTCAAGAGACCTTAAATTCTTCTGCAAATTACATAAAATATGTTGGATGAGGGAATATGTATCAAAGAGAACACTATTTCTCTGTAATTGTTTTCATCTCCACATAAAGTACGTCTCTTACTCAAATCAAGTTTACTCTGGACTAACTGACAGTAAACCTGTAGCACACCCCTGTTTGACACTTCTGTCACTTACAGATAGAGGTAATACATAAATGTCTGCCTGGTTCTGGGCTATTCAAACTTAAAACACAATAGCCTTGGGTTATTTGTACTTAAAATGCAAAGGTTAAAAACCTCTTGAGAATGCATGGCTAGGCTTTTAAGGATCCTCATAGCTCACCTGTCTACAACTGAGATACAGTGATCGCAATAAAAATTATTTCAACATAGATACCCAAATCCCAAGTAACTCTTATCTGTTTTGGAGGTGGTACCAGCAATGCAGTAAGAGGAGTGGGTAATGCTTTCTGAAAGGTTTACTAAAATGCATTTTTGGCATTTAAGGTCAGCCTATGCCTGTTGCACTATGCAATGATCTCATCCAGGTCCTGATGGGGCATTGGACTGTCCAAGGGGAAATTGACCACCTCAGCCAGTTTGCAGTTATCATGACATTTGCTTTCATTTCTGAGAAGCAGATGCAGAACAGAAGAGGGCCCAGTACGCAGCCTTATGGAAGCCCACTGGAGTACATACCTCTCAACTGACCAGATTTTCCCAAAATGTCCAGATTTCTGCCTCATATTTTGGACTGTTCCTCGTACAATTTGTAGTTTGTTGGCAAATTGCTGAAGAAGTCACTAAATAATGAGGATCCTAGGCCTTACAGACAAAAAACTCCAGCTATTCTCTGTATCATATCGTCTACTAAGAGGCAATCTCTGCTTGACTTACAAAGCCATGTCTGACCCAGGTCTGTTAGAAATGCTACATCTAAAGAAATCCCAATCCCTCCACACCACATGCTCCAGAGACCTCAACCTCATTACCACAATCAACAAAACATGCTGGAGGGACAGGCTCATAACCTAGAGACTAACCATGCTCTGGAATAGACTTTCCATACATGTCAAGCAGAGCACCTCACTGACCCTCTTCAGCAGAAATCTTGATAAGTGGATGGGAAATAGGAAGTTCACCCTGGGGATCACTCCAGTGGCTTTCCTTGATAGAGGCACTGGGAACTAGCGTTGGACAGCACAATGGTAGGGCACTTCTATGGGCTAGGCCTGTAAAGGCTCCAGGGCCGTTAGCCTAGTACACACCTATGAACCTATATACACTTGCATTTCATACTTCATATCCCTCAGAAAATGAACTCTAACACAAATCCTGTTATTCTAGCAACTTTGCAAGTTTTAAAGAGTAATATTTAAAATATGTACCTAGTTTTGGGCCTTTGTCCTCCCCCATTATTTTAGGCTTGACCAGATTTCTTGTGCTAAGAAGCTGAGAGGTATGACTGGAGACACTCTTCAGGAGAAAGGCAGTAAGCCCTATGATAACAGTGTTGGTTCTAAACTGGCTATCTAATGGACTAAATACAGGTTTATGTTAAGTTGGCAGAGTTTATCTATGTTACCAGGAAGTAGGATGGTATCAAAGGTCTTGGTGAGGACAGCAGAAGCTGTATGAACTGTCAGGCTTTCATTCACAGACTCAGCAGTCCTTATACAGATTATATACAGGTTTATGTTAAACTGGAAGACGTCATCAGTGATACCAGAATTTGGGATAATCTCAAAAGCCTTAGTGAGATCAAAATAAACAACATGGCCTATCATGCTCTCATTCAGGGATTCAGTGACCCCTAAGTAGGCTACATACAGGTTTAGATTAAGATGAGTGAGCACCAAGGCCATTGATGAGGGAAAGGCAGTCCATACAGCCTACCTTGACCTTGCAAAGGCTTTTGACACAATACCCCACTCGAGTATTGTAGAAAAACTTACCAGCTTAAATGTAAACCCATATGTCACAAGATGGGTTGCAAACTGGCTTAAGGACAGAACCCACAGGGTTAGAGTTGCTGGCGCTATGTCAGACTCCAAGCCGGTCACAAGTGGTGTCCCACAGGGCTCGGTCCTTGGCCCCCTATTGTTCGGCACCTACTTCTCAGAAGTACAGGCCAACATGGGAGGACTTTGGCTGACAAAGTTTGCAGACGACTGCAAACTGGGCGCCATAGTGGAAAGTGCATCGGACACGGATATCCCTCAGAAGGGACTCACGGAAACAGATAGCTGGTGCCAGAGCCATGGCCTGAAGTTAAACGCCAAAAAATGTATAGTCATACCCTTCGGGAAAAACAAGGTAACCCCAAGCTACCATATAGGTGGCAATCCACTAAGCACAGAAGAGGTTATCAGGGACCTGGGGACCCAGGTTGACAGTGGCCTTTCTTTTGACACTCACGTTGCTAAAGTGGTTAGAAAGACCTTCTACATTGCCCACTTGATCATGAAGGTATTCACATCCAGATCTAGTGAGGTCATTGTTCCCCTGTACTCTTCACTTATCAGACCAATGATCGAGTACAATGCCCCATTCGGGATGTATCTCACCCGACATCTGCAGCAATTGGAGAGACCCCAAAAGTTCCTCACCAAAAGGATAAAGGGACTCCAAAATCTGTCATATGCTGCCAGATTGAAGAAACTCCAGCTCTATTCAATCGCATACCGTCTGCTCAGAGGTGACATGTGCCTGACATACAAGGCCATGTCCAACCCGGAATTAATGGACATGCTCCACCTCAAAAAATCCAAATCCACCAAAACCACTAGAGCAAGCGACTTAAACCTTAGAACTGATATAAATAGGACATGCTGGAGGGATAGATTTATCACTCAGAGACTCCCTATGCTGTGGAATAAAATCCCGGTCCATGTGAGGCAGAGCACCTCGCTGGCTCTGTTCAAGAGAAATCTTGACCTGTGGATGGGAGATCGTAGGTTTACCCTGGGAATCATCTCTGTGTCACTGCCGGACAGAGGCACAACAAACTAATGGGTACAGAATTTTTTCATATAAGGGGTGGCATAAGCCACAAAACTTTGGGCTAGGCTTATAAATGCCTTAGGGCAGATAGCCTAGTATAAACCTATGAACCTATGAACCTATATCTATGATACCAGCATTTTGGATGACATCAAAGGCCTTGGCGAGGTTAAGGTAAGCATTATGGACTGTCAGGTTCTCATCAAGAATTCAATTACCCTTTTGAAGACATCATCTTGGTTTAGTGGGAATGATCTGTTTTTTATATTTACAAACTGTTTTGGACCAGGGTTTGTAGGTCATTGTTTACCAGCTTCATAGGATCATAGGAGTTTACTAGGCTATCGACCCTGAAGTCATTTTAAGTCTAGCAGTTTCATCCCAATGTAATACCATAGATACTCTAGTCAATGCCCAGGAATGAATTTAGCAATGACTGCCCATGTGCAGCAAGGTTGTGGGTGCTATCTCTGGTAAGACTTTATGGTGCCCCATCCACTCCTCCAAGTTCCCTTTGAACAATGCCATAGAGGTGCTCTGTTTCACATGAATTGGTACCCTACTCAAAAGACACAGGAGTTACTGGGAGACAAATTTGTCCCTCCAGCATGTCCAATTCAAGTTGCAGGCCATATTTCGGTCCCTGATTTACAGATGTGCAGCAAACTCATTAGGTTTGGGTCTTAGACTGCTCTGTAAGCCAGGCATAAGTCTCCCTTAAGAAGTCTATATGATACAGAGTATAGTGACAGGGACTTTAGTCGGCCTGTGTAAGGCACGTGCTGAAGTCCCTTGATCTTCTTTGTTAAAAATCTCTGAGGTCTTTCCTATTGCTGCATGTGCTTTGTACGGCACATGCCAAAAGAGGCGTTATACTCAATTATGGGCCTGATTAGTGATGAGTATAGAGGTGTTATAACCTCCTATGATCTCAAGATGATGCCTTTACTAATCAAGTGGGCTATTTAGAAAGTCTTCCTTACTACAGTAGACACACAGTGGTCAAAGTTAAGGTCACAGTCAACTTGTGATCTCAGATCCCTTACCACTTTGTAGGTACTTGGGGTATTGCTGTTGATTTGATAGTGTGAAGAGACATTTTTTTTTGCTGAAGGGAATGATGATGCATTTCTATGCATTCAGTTTGAGACCATGACAAAGACACCAGTCGATCTGCATAAGACCCTCCTGAAATATACCAACATCATTTGGGGATTTAGTAATTGCACTTAGTTTACATTCATCCGCAAAGTTGGTCAGCCACAGCCCCTTAGTTTTGGCCTGAATATCTGACAAGTATATACCAAACAGTAGGGGGCTCAGCACTGACCCTTGTGGCACCTCGATGGTGACAGATCTGCTGGTTGATGTGGAGTCACCCACTTTGATAGTCTGTCCAGTTTGTGAGTCAGCTGGCAACACATCTTACAACAAAGAGGTTTACATTGAGTTTGCTAAGTTTATAAGTAATGCCTGAGTGTAGAATTGTGTCGAAAGCCTTTGCCAAGTCGAGGTATGCTGTGTGCACAGATTTGCCCTTGTCAATGGCCCTAGTCACATTTTCAAAGCAATCCATCATGTTTAACAGGCAGGATCTGCCCTTGACGAAGCTGAATTTGGTTGGATCCAGGGTTTGGAGGTCACCTATGTCTTTATTAATGAGGTCCTTGATGATACATTCCATGGCCTTACTGATGAGGCTGGTCAGACTTATGGATCGATAATTCCCAGGGTCTATTGCTAAACCACCTTTGTGGAGGGGAGTAACTGTTTCTGTTCTTCATTCCACAGGAACAAAGCCTGTGGTTGGGCTACGACTGAAAAGATTAATGGTGATGCTATATTTTAGCTTATTTAGAAGATAGCCTAGGATTCTGTCTGGTCCCATACAGGCTGTGCTTTTTTGCCTTGAACAAGGTTTCAGTAACCTGCTCTTCAGATACGTAGGGTAGGGGAAAGTTGGAGGCAAGGTTTGTGATAAGTTTGGAGGGGATATGGGAGTGAAACTTTCACCAAATCTATCTGCTAGCAGGTTTGCTATCTCTGCAGGGTCAGTGTGTGTGTGTGATACCATTATTCACTTGCCTTGGACAAGGTTTTAATGACCTGCTCTTCAGATATGTGGGGGGTGGTTGGGGGCAATGTTTTGTTTATGATACATCTGGAGGGGACAAGGGAGTGAAATTTTTGCCAAGTCTATCCTCTAGCAGGTTTGCTATCCTTGCAGGGTCAGTGTGTGCGATACCTCCTACCTTTTAGGCTACGTATACAGCTGTAAAAGGCCTTACAGTTATATTTGGCTGTGCTTGATACATTTTTCTTAAACAGGCCCTTAGAAGACTTGACATGTTGTCTTACTTGCCTGCTGAGGCTGAGCAGGGTGCTTTTCCATAGTTGGGAGCTCGCCTTTGTTTTCTTGGACAGCAACTTTTTGCATTTGTTGTAAAGTTTGTTGATGCTGGATGTCCACCAGGGTGGCTTGTTTTTACTTGAGGCTCTGGCTTTGATTCTCTCTGGAACAGCTGAGACTATACACGTATACAAGTGATTGTACAGGGCTTTAGTGTAAGCTTCAGTGTAGTAACCATTTCCAGATGGGGGTGGGGCTTGGAATGCATTTATACTTTCCCCTAGGAGGGTATAGTTTGCCTTGGTGAAGTTTTTTAGCCTGACTTTGCCCTTTGTGAGTTCTGGTGTTAGTGCCAGCTCGAAGATGACTAATTTGTGGTCAGATTTAACTAATGAGGGTCCAACAGTTGTGGCAGTACATCTGTCTGTCATGTTACTGAGGACCAGATCTAGTATGTTTGTTCCTCTTGTCAGGGTTTGAACAATTTGTTCCAGGGCATTTGAGTTAACAAAGTCAAGGATCTTTTGCATTAGTGAGTTACGGCTACAGTAGGTTTCCCATTTGATGGTGAGATAATTGAAATCCCCCATAGCCAGACTGTTCAGCAATATTTGGATTCACTCCAGTTTGATCAAGTAGGCTTTCTGCACATCGTGATCCATGGGTGGGGATTTATAAATGGCTATGACTCAAATGGGCGTCTTACCCACAGTAACCTGAACTTGGAGTAACTCCATGGAGTTGTCCAGTCTAACTAGACGGGAGGTGAATGTCTCTCTAATACAGGTAGAAACACCACCTCCTTTGGTTCTCACACATTTGTTCTGCGGTCTGAAGATGTGGAAGGCATTGTAGCCTTGCAGGGCCAGGGTACTCTCTGAGGCCTTGAACCAGGTTTCTGTGACTACACAGACATCTACATCCTTCAGTGACAGAAGTGCTTCCAGAGTTTGCAGTTTTTGATTTAAGCTCCTAGCATTTAGCAGCATAACTCTTATTTTGTTATGACTGGCAAATTTCACATTGGTAAGTTTGTTTTCGAGACCTTGCCTAAAAAAGGCACTATGGGGAGGCAAGAGCCTTTACCAGCAGCCAAAAGCCTAGTGGTGCCAGGTGCAAACCATCTCTGGCAAAGCAGTGAGGTTTGTCGACCACAACCTTCAGGCTGACAGACACCGGAAACCCTTTGAATGACACCAAAACTAAGCCAATTATTGAAACTGATCAGTTTTTATTTACACTGTGGCATCATTCTAGATGAGGGTAATATGCTGTTCAAGGCTAGAGACATACCTGCCTGGGATACATACTCAGAGTGTTAATCATGTCTCTCTTGATATAGTCCAGTGAGGTACGTCTCAGGTCATTCACTCTAACATGAACTATGACAGAGTCATAATGGTACTTGTTGCTGAGAGAAATGAGTGCATGTGCAATCTGACGAATCCTGGCACCGGGCAGGCAGCTGACTGTGACTTTCTCCTTGTCTAACCTGGTGCGTGGGACATCCGTGTGTCTCATTATGGAGTTTCCAATGACAAGAAAACATTTTTTTTTTACTTTTACGCTTTACGGTCTTGGTAGGTGAGACACTGGTGTTGCTGTGTGTCATGGGTGCTATGGGAACTGTGTTAGCTGTAGCAGTCTTGTGTTTTGGAGTTCTCTGGTGTTTCGGTAAGTTTTCTGAGAGAACCTCCGTGTATGTTGATTTATGTGTTTGATACGTACTATGTGCATAAGTAGTGGCGTGTGGGTTGACAACCTCTTCAGTGTTACTGCTTCGAGTGTGACAGAGCAGGGATTCAAGATTTTTGGTGTAGATACAGCTCTCGCACTCTGTACTAGAGTGAGTTACTAGTAGAGGATTGTCAGTGTACATGATGCAATTGCTACACTGCCTCAGGAGACACAAGCCAACAAGGCTGGCAGGAGAAACAGGGGTTGTCCAACTGTCTATAATGCTGGGTTGAAGAAATTTTATCACAAAGTGAGAGGGCTTTTCAAGACTGATCAAGGTGGTGCTCTGTAGATGGATATTTCTGCCTGGATTTTTTGCTGGTGGGTTAATAGGTCACAGTTCATTAGCAGTAATTCTTAGACTGGAAAAGGATGAGGACTACACTAATATGCTACAGCTGTGTCTAAGGGAAAAATTGTCGAAGTTATTTTTCCGGCTATGGTGCACAATTGCTCAGCAGTGCACAGTGCTGGGTTATGTGCAAACAAGCACAGACCCGCTGAAATGCCGGGCATAAATACCAGAAGCTAAAAACTTTAAAAAACTTTTAAAAAGTTCAAAAGGACCAATGAGGTGCTTACTCCAAGCCCTAGACCAACCACCTTTCACCACACAGGGGTTCCAATCAGCACACTTCTCTCACTAGAATGCAGAAGGGACCCTTCCAATCAAAGATGGCCTGGAAAATGTGCTCAGCCACTACAAACAGACCCAGATTCAGCAAACCTGTATGTGGACTATGCTATAGCTACTAGCTACACTACTTTTGGGTGGGAAACTCTAAAGAAATGTTTAACACAGTAGAAAAATAGCAGTGAGACACTAAAAAATGTTTAAATAGCAGAAAAACAGCAAGGAGACTCTAATGAATGTTTAAACACAAATAAATATGTTATTTAAAACACTGCTTGGCTGGAAAACAGAACAAACAGAACAGATTGCTTTGCAAACAGTGAAAGGCATCAGAATTAACTTAACAAACAGTGGAAATAGCAAAAAGAGCTTTGCAAACGTGAAAACAGCAATAACACATGATTTAACAGACACAGTAAGGCAGGCAGTTGCAGTACAACATTGCAGTTTAGTACACAGTATTAAAATACAGTACTAAAGTAGGCAGCAGACAATAAAAAGTGCAATAAATAGTATAACCAAGCAAAAAGACAGGCAACGTATGGTTTTTGGAAAGCTCAGAAGCCTCTAGTTGTCTGGTATCGCAGTTCAGAGCTGTGGCTGGTAGCCCACCTCAGGTCAGCTCAGTTCAAACAAACAGAGACCTGCTCAAAAGTGAGGTTTAAATACCGGAATGCTAAGAAAACTTAAAAAACCTTAAAAAACTCAAAAGGACCAATGAGGCTTTTTACTCCAAGCCCTAGACGTGTCCAACCTGTGGCCCCTGGGCCACATGCGGCCCTCAGAGCTCTTCCATGTGGCCCTTAACCTCTAACTGCAACATCGATGTATGCATTCCCTAAAACACTTTTTTTGTTTTGTGTTTTTCGCTCCCGTGACCTGTAACGCTAATGGTGTGCGCATGTGCCAAAGCACCCTTCTAGTTTTGTTTTTGAGCCAAAAAAGGGTCAATGTGTTTACGCCATTATTTTGCGCCGAACAATCAGTGTGTGTGTGTGTGTGTGTGTGTGTGTGTGTGTGTGTGTGTGTGTGTGTGTTCTCGCTGAAGAGGGACTCATGTATGGATTTGCCGCTGTTGCCTTTGAAAGGGACAGCAATTACCTGTGTTAATAGGTAAGTACGGAGTGAGTGAGTGCATGCACGAAAGCAGAATTGTGTGCATGAAAGTAGAAGAGTGTGTGTGTGTTTATGTGTGCATGACAGAGAGAGACGCATGCACAAAGAGGCTAACAATGATCAGTCTACCTACTGAACACAAACAAGTTAGCTCACAAATATATCATACATTGAGTGCACTTTCATTAAATTGCGGCTTTCCTGACAGGGAGAGTGTTGTATTGAACATGAACTCATACCTCTTAACTGTATGGATTTTCAAAGAATGTCTGGATTTTTGCCTCATCTTCCAATTTGTGTCTTTTGCTTAGGAAATAAAAGTAGTCATCCAAGGTAATGCAGTTCCAGGGAGTAAGAATGAGACAGCAGCCTAGGGTTAATGGGTCAGTAGTGGACTGACTATGTGGGACTGTAGCATATAAAGTTGTATTGTTTTTTCAGACAAACAAAAAAGCACCTAGTACTGCGTTTTTATTGGTGGGTTCTAAGCAGTGGTAGATTGGACAACAGTAAGCATAGCTTTGGCGGATCATCAATACTGGCAAATCAAGTGGGCACAATGTCATTTTTTAAATGCTGGAGATTTTAGTGTGTATGTGTGTGCTTATGTGTTGGGAGTGCTGCAACAGTAGATGATTATTAAAGACAGAGACTTACGGATTGTGGAGAATATGTTTCTTTGTTCAAAACCTAATACTTGGGTATGCATGCCAGAAGTAGATTTTTTAAGACATAGCTTCTTGCCATTTACAGTGGATGGATATTTAAATTTAACGGACAATGTATTAGCATGGTCCTGTGGGGTTCTGAAGGATGCCAAGTCTACCACCGCCAATGTCTTGTATAGTGACCTGGAAATGGATATTGGAATGTTACTGAAAAAATATAGTAAGTGGGCTTAGAAATATAGTTTAATTAAACAAAGTATACTTTCAATTTACAGGCCATAATTTAATTTATTTCAGGTAGCCCAGATACTGGTAGGTTGTATACCATTAGACTTAATTAGGGAGAGCTGTCATTCTGGGGAAACAAGCAGCCCTAGTTTCAATAAAAGCTCTGTGGTTGCTTGCAGGTAGGAAGTTGCAGGATGTTGATGCAATGTGTTTTATTTATTATTTTTAATGCATTTGTCATTTCAAAGCATGGTTTTCTTTGATGCAAAAGAAGGCAGGACTGAATGAGCCATATAATGTATAACTGACAATAATGGGATAGAAAGATTATAAGTGATGTATAATGTTTGCAGCTACAGTTGTTTCAATGGTGTCTGTGATGCATAATTATTTTTGGGCCTGTGTCCCACTTTTATTTTTTGCTTTGTCCAGATTTCTTGCTCTAAGGTTGAGAGGTATGGTTCCATACTAAATCAGAAGTTGTATATACCTTGGAAGACTTTTTGGTATAATTATGAAAAACAGAGCCTTTTTAATATCTCTGCTTATTTCCAATATAAACTGCCAAGTAACCTTGCAAATAACTTTCTTATTAAGCTACTTTACTTCTTTTGGAATTGACAGGTATGATTCATCTGTTCGGACATAAGTATAGAGTGCTAATGTGACTGATTTCTTGCAGCAGTCTGTGGTTTACATAATCATAATAACTTTTCTGTGTTTCTGGGTGTGTAATCAATTTAACAGTTTTAAAGATGTTTTCCAAAAATAAATAAATATATAATAAATAAATAATCTTCTCTACACTTTGAGCTATTGACAAAGTCTGGGAATTTGTTTTTTTTCAAAAGCGAAGGTCAGCATTACAGCTTAGTAAACTGTCAGTCTGTGAGTGACTTCTGCACAAATTAAAATGTCTGAATGTCAAATGGCTTTAGATTTGAGGGAAGTTTATTTTTATTTATTTTATTTTATTTTACATTTGTTTACCGGGAAAGTCAGACTGGACAAAGGTCCATTTTCATTGGAGGCCCGGGGAGAAAAGCTCCAAAAATAACACAAAACAATATAATACAATACATAGAGAGAGACAGCAAATTATGGATGTAATACTCATACAATATGGCAGGGATTACATCTCGTAACAGTGAGAATCATTGAGGTTCAGAATAAACTTAAAAACATTTTTTTTTAGAGTTATAATTACAGCAAGGCAAATATCAATGAGTAAAGTTTTTAGGAGAAAGCTATTTGTACATAGCTGAAGCTCTGAAACAATATTTTGGTATGGATTAACCTGGGGATTGACACAAGTTATATGTTTACACCAGTATGTAGCATTATAGTTTATGGTTTTCTTATTGATTTACTTTTTGACGAGCAGTTGTTTGTTGATTTATTGATGGTCCTTTCGGTGGTGGGAAATTACATTTTTTCAGATATTTTGACTTCCAGACAATTTCATTCAGTGAGTGGGTATCATGTGATTACTGAGGTTGCCTATTTTACAAGTAGGCGCTTTTGTGTGTGTGTGTGTGTGTGTGTGTGTGTGTGTGTGTGTGTGTGTGTGTGTGTGTGTGTGTAAGAGAGAGAGATTTAATATGTATACTGAATATATTTTTGCAAATGGAATTCTTAGTTAAACATGCCCCTCTTCTTGGGCAACTAGACTTGAGTAACCAATATTAGATCTTAGCCATCCAGCTGGGAAAGGTTAGTATGTGGATTTTCCATCTGGTTTGATGAAGGCTATGCTACTTACCCAAGGACTACATTTATGGCTATCCATCCAGCCATCGTGTTGCTGAACTACATTGTTTGATAATGAGAGGAACTTTTCACAGAAGTTGAAGGTTTTTGTGTCAAGAACCTGTCCATAAAAAGTGACTTGTTTATGTTGCAGTAAAAGCTGTGGTCTTTGTAGTGAGCATTTTACGTATAACCAGTATTTCTGAGGTAGAGAAAGTCTCTTAAGGCAGGATCCTTCTTAGCCTGGAAAGCAAGCCAATGATGAACTTTATAGGGGCCAGTGAGAGACAGAGGAAAGCAAGAAGCTTTTTAATCTGTTTGGATAACTAAGTCCTTTGACCTTTTTTGTCAGAAATGGTTGTAGTCTTTCTTTTGGCAGGGTGTTTTGCTGAGGCACATGCCAAAAGGGGCATTGCACTCAATAATGGCTCTTGTAAAGGAAGAATACAAGGATGCTATGACCTCCTTGTCCCTGGATGAGGTACCCTTACTATTGAAGTGGGCCATGTAAAAAGCTTTCCTTACAACGGAGACAACGTGGTGGTCAAAAGTCAGGTTTCTATCAAACTGGGTGCCCAAGTACCATACGACTTATTGCGTGCTTACAACATTGTTATTAATGTGATAATTTGTGGGGACATCACTCTCCTCAAAGGGGATGATGATGCATTTTTTGGCATTTAGCTTGAGGCCATATTTCTGGCACCAGTTATTTGTTTGGGTGAGACCCTCTTGTAGCTTATTCAGAATTGTTTTATTAAGTCAGTAATGTGAATTCTTTACTTTATTGCAAATTTGTTGGGTTATGTTTGTGGATGATAGTATTGTAGGACTGCTGATGTTGACATTTTACATAGTTGGACTGCTGGAATGGTTTTGCCAGTGAGAAATGCTAGTGCTGTAGTGAATATCTGTTTATTTGTAAAAAAAAAAAATATATATATATATATATATATATATATATATATATATATATATATATTAACTAAGATGTTAGAGTTAACTGTTAGATTAGAGAATTAGAATTAGAATGAGAATTAGAATTTTAAGGCAAATATTAGGCATTTATTCCATTTATTCATTGTTCAAATGCACCTACAGTACAGCCAGGAGGTCAACTGTGGTCTTCCGGAGCAACGAAAGAGTTAACTTTATGATATATTTTATATGCGGCCCCAAGACCATTTCTGTTCACTCAATGTGGCCCCAGCAAGCCAAAAGGTTGGACACCCCTAGATCAACCACCCTTCACCAGACAGGTTCCAATTAGCACACTTCTCTCACTAGAGTGCAGAAGGGCCCCTTCCCATCAAAGATGGCCTGGAACATGTGCTCAGAATAAACAGCCACTACAAACATATCCAGATGCAGCAAACTTGTATCTGGACTATGCTACATTAATTTAAGCAGGAAACACTAAAGAAATGTTTAACACAGCAGAAAAAACAGCAGTGACACACTAAAAAAGTTGTTGTGTAAAACAGCTTGGCAGTTTTACACAACTTAAATTACAGATAATGCCTGTGAGGTTCTTCTGCAGTACTGATCTTCAGTTGGCACCAATCATCTGCAGTACTGATCTTCAGCTGGCACCAATCATGCTACAGTACTGATCTTCAGCTGGCACTAATCATGCTGCAGTAGCATGATGAAAAGAGTGAACGCTCTTTCATCGTACCGATAATATCGAAATAACAAAAAATGAACACATGGAAGAGTGAATTTTTTCCCAGGGAAAAAGATTTGCTGCGCCGCAAAAAAAAAAGTTTAAACACAAAATGAAGTGGGCCACACACCCCCGTACTTAAATATACCAACTCCAAGATCGCACCATAGTGGAGGAAATGGCAAAGTCCCAAAGACGGGCCACCGATATTTTTCCCTGGGAAAAAAATTGATGTTCTGTGACTTCGTTTTTTTCTCCTTTTGACAT
This sequence comes from Protopterus annectens, assembly GCF_019279795.1. Classification (NCBI taxonomy): domain Eukaryota; kingdom Metazoa; phylum Chordata; order Ceratodontiformes; family Protopteridae; genus Protopterus; species Protopterus annectens. The sequence goes on along the minus strand of NC_056735.1, from coordinate 1,155,816,582 downwards.
TATCAGATCGATGAAAGAGCATTTGTTTTCCTCATCATCCGATAATGTGATATAAATCCTCATTTTGCAGTACTGATCTTCAGCTGACACCAATCATGTTGCAGTAGTGATCTTCAGCTGGCACCAGTCATGCTGCAGTACTGATCTTCAGCTGGCACCAGTCATGCTGCAGTACTGATCGTCAGCTGGCACCAATCATGCTGCAGTACTGATCTTCAGCTGGCACCAGTCATGCTGCAGTACTGATCTTCAGCTGACACCAATCATGTTGCAGTACTGATCTTCAGCTGGCACCAATCAAGCTGCAGTACTGATCTTCAGCTGGCACCAATCCTGCTGCAGTACTGATCTTCAGCTGGCACCAGTCATGCTGCAGTACTGATCTTCAGCTGGCACCAATCATGCTGCAGTACTGATCTTCAGCTGGCACCAGTCATGCTGCAGTACTGATCTTCAGCTGGCACCAATCATGCTGCAGTACTGATCGTCAGCTGGCACCAGTCATGCTGCAGTACTGATCTTCAACTGGCACCAATCATGCTGCCACTGGTTTTCTCTCGAGAGTGACAGCATTAAAGAAAGGTATTTTGAAAGGTAAGGTACATGGTTAAGGTTAGGGTAAGGCAGGGTTCAAGTTAACTGATATTAGTAAGGATGGTGGGGGGGTTAAGGATTCTAATAAGTTACTGTTGCCTTTTGACAGAATGATTAAGAACTGTTTTCTGAACAGTGCAACCAGTTACACAACCTGGACTCTAAGCAGCAAGAGCTACATGAAAAATGAAAACAGTTGAATTTGTGACCTGAGCAGAAAGGGCTTTGTTTTATGACAACTTATTCAGAGAAACCCCTATGAAGGTAAAGGTTAATGGTAATACCAAGGCGAAGAGTACCATGTCCCCTATGCAGTCTTTTAGTGTGGGAAGCAAGGCCATACAGCTACATTTTGTAAGGACAGCAGGCAAGAGACACCCACCCAAGCAAGCAGAGATAGAACATGTTATCCAGGGTGATGGTGCTACCATGATGTTGGTGGGAACAGTCGTTGTCTACTCTGCAATGGCTAAATTAACCAAACACACACTAAAGGTTCTCTTTTACTGGTACACTTTGAGCAACTAGAGTTAACAGCTGAGGGGGATGGGTTGGTTTCATTGGGGTTTTTCACATGCATGACATATGTGCTTCCTCACATTATGTTTTCATTTTTAACTGGAACTTCCAAGTGAAAGTGCACATACTTATTTAAGTGATACAGAGAATGAAACTGGGCAAAAACCTTAAATACATATGTTAAAAAACTTCTGTTAGTTCTAGTTTCTACTAGTACAGAAACCTTCTTCCTAATCAAGCAATGAAAAAAAATCACATTTTCAGAAGATTCGAACAATGTAAACAGTTCAACAGCACACACAGCAAAATATCTGGGAAAACTAACAAAAACAGAGTTCAATATCTAGATCCCACGATGTGAGCTCAGCAAGACACTGCTATGAAAACATATAAAGCAGCCAAGCATAATGAATTATACAGATGCGCATATTACAACAGCTTTTACACTTGTTATTTCAAAAGGTTATAGAAAGCATATTAAGAGCTTCTACTAAGCTGTCATTAGTCAGTTTCCACCAGTGACAGCTTTTAAAAACCCGATCAACACCCTGCTCACAGCTGATTACTTAGTCTGGATTTGGGTTTGTAAAATGCCTTGGGTCTTGCAACACTTCAAAACTGACCTAAGACTACATAACAGAATTGTATTTATTTATTTATTACTTATTAATTGACATTTGTTTACTGGGAAAGTCCGACTGGGCACAGGTGCCTTTTTTCAGTGGGGGCCCTGGGAGAAAAGCTCCAAGGTATCATTTAATGCAATCAATACTTACAACAACACATTTTATAAAACAGTTTTAATGAATAAATATTTTACCTGAAAACATCATCATGTGTTGAAAGTTGCAAGGAATCTTCTGTTTTCGTCCTAAGTTGAGAATAAATGACAAGGGATATATATTGCAAGCTCTGGCTACAAAAATAGCAACCTGGCCAGAAGTTGTGATTAAGGAAAACAGCAGAATGTTCAATAATGTCAACTAAGCATTGCTTGATAAGCAGTTTCCTTAAACAAGGGTCTATATTAAATCAGCGAACGCTTAAAAAAGCGAACCTGATTTATCGACCCCATGTAAGCAAAAGCTTACAATCCAGAACACTTAGAACAGCGATTTGTTTTCCCCAGGGAAAAAAATCGCTGTTCCAAAAAAGAAAAAAACTTTAAAACATTACATAAAGTGGGAGGCTTCACCCCCCCCCACACCCCCGATGTGGGGGGCTGTGCCCCCTACCCCCTTACTTAAATATACCAACTCTGAGATTCCACTACAGTGAAAAAAACGCCAAAATAACGAAGGCGGCCAAGCGATTTCTTTCCCAGGGAAAGAATTTGTTTATATGCCGTTTCGGTACTTTGCCATTTCATGCATTCAAGTTCGATCAAGATGCATTTGAACGAATGCGTCTTCGATCATATAATAGGGAACCTTAAACAATATTCTTTAAACTAGTCCATTAGGTAACTGAATGGTATTTTTGTTGCTTTGTTTGTGACACAGCAAATAGCAAAAAGATTTTAAGCAGTAATATTTGAAATCAACTTTAAAGACAAGATTCTACACTGGATTTAATGATGTGGAATGCAGATTCTAAGCATCTGTGTATTGAACAGGGCATGGGTTACCTCTTACAGATCAAACATACATGACATCGAAACTGCAGGTCTTGCTATACCTGTAGTGTTGCCTGACTCATTCATTAAACTAAACAGGGCAGCCTATTGAAATGTTGACACTTGAAATGTTGAACGTCAAACAAGCCAAAAAAAAAAAAGCACAAAAGAGCAAATTTTGAAAATCATTCTTCTCCTTTAAATTTATTTTTCCGGTGTTGAACACCTCCATGTGGAAGGCAAGCCCCCCCCACACACACACACACACACACACAACTTACTAAATATACCAACTTCAAGATAGCCATACCTACAAGAAAAGAGAATATTCTGAGAAATGGTATCTCGGACTTAGTATATGTGAGCCCATTCTTTCAGCCATTCAGTCTCTGTATTTCAGGACTTGCTCTAGCAGGTCCTGACAATTCAAATGTGTGTATGCATATCCATGCATGTGTACTTATGCACATATTTACGTGTGTGTGTGTGTGTGTGTGTGTGTGTGTGTGTATGCATATCCATGCATGTGTACTTATGCACATATTTACATGTGTGTGTGTACATGTACAAGTGTAGATGTGTATGCACACATCTGTGGGGACATGCATGTGTACGAATGCATGTATACATGTGAGCAAGCAGAAGTGCTTGTATATATGACTGTGTATGTGTACATGCATGCATAAAAGGGCAGTTGTGTGAGTGAGTGGGAGAGACAGAGCACATTTATGTGTATGTATGTATGTATATTTGAATGTGCACTCGCATGAGTGCATGTATTGCACAGTTACAGTTCACCTCACCAAATCAACTAATATTAACTAAGTGAACTTGTATGCTTTTATATCTACAACGTATGTTGCCAAATGTCAGAAATGTCAATGTTGGGAACATCAACTTTCAGTATGGTGTGTGAGGCTTGTTTGTCTTCAGATAAGTGGTGGTGTCTACTAATGCTTTCACTTTGGGATGTTCTGAAAATGTAATCATTAGAGGTAAGAGTATGCTTATGAGTGTTTGTGGGTTTGGGATAAAGGCTAAGTAAGAGCTGAGATTTAGTGTTGTGCATATGTGATTAGATGGTTATGTGATTTGAGTGTATGTGTTAGTGCTTGCATGTGTCTGAATGTATGTGTGTGGTGTGTGTGTGTGTGTGTGTGTGTGTGTGTGTGTGTGTGTGTGTGTGTGTGTGTGTGTGTGTGTGTGTGTGTGTGCGTGTGTGTAAGAGTGGGTGTCCTTTTTGTGATTTATTTATATTGGTAGTTATGTCCTACAACATACAGGACTTTATTAAGGTATATTATACATCATAATTTATTTAATCAGACTTATATCCATATATTAAAATGACAATAATCCCGATTGTTTAAAAATAAAGAATGTGTATCTGGTACTCTTAATGACTGGCTTAACTTCATTTCACATTGATAGGTGGAAAAGTGGCTCCTATTTTAATATAAGACAATTGGTGCAGATCTAAGAGTCAATTATGGTTCTCAAGTGACTTTCTGTGACAGACTATTGCTTCAGTGATGATTGGTTTAAAAGTGACTGCTTTAAACCTCTGCACCAAAATAACTGGTGTTACTGTTTGAATTTGTGACTGGTTGAAAAGGAATGTTTTGGTATGTTTTTAAAAAAAGATGATTGGTTCAAATGAAAGGCTTGCCAAGTGACATGTTTTAATCTATCTTATTTAAGTTTTAAAGTTTTAATTTGTATGTATTCTGATGAAGTTTTATAATTTAACAAAACAAAAACACTAAAACTAAACCGTTCATTGGTATTACTCACATTACTGTGATACTAATTAAGAGTCATAGTTGGAGTCTCTGCGAACAGGTGGTGTTCATTTTTACTAGTTTGTCTTCACATTTTTCACTTCTTTGCTTAGTAATTCTTATTAGTTCTTAATCGTATCACTTTCTCTTTTATTTCTACCTTGTTTTTAAACACCATTTTCATTTTATCTCATTTACTAGCTACAACGTCTTAAGATATTTCTGTCTTCACTAATAACTTGAATAATTTCCACTACCCATTCCTTAAAATTTTCCCTTTTTTAACAGGTAGGCAGGAAAGTGTCAGTGTCTCATTTTACTTCATTACCCTGCATTTTTATTTTATTTTATTAGTGCATGGTTTAAAACAGTTACTGGATGTGTGTCAAAGCTTTCAATTAAATACAAATATTCATGTGAAATACAGTTTCTATTTAGTCTATCTCACTGATCAATATTAGCCAATGTCAGGCTCAGCCCAGGATAATATGCAAATTCCGTCCAAGCTTCTACTACTAAATTCACATCTTCCATACCAAATACTTTCATAAAGTTTCATCAGAAATCTACCCCCTTTGTTATAATTTATCTTCTAGGTCCCTCTGATACACCCTCACTATTCCAAATCAAGTTCCAGTCCCCAGCTATAACTAATATTCCCTTATGATAATTTCTCCTCAGAATTTCTTAAGCTCCACAATAGCAGCTTTTGGTGGAATATAAATGCATACCAACACAATCCTCTTCCCTTACCAATAGCCCCTTACTATCACAAATCTACTATTACTGTCTTTTTTCCTCTTCTATCATTATCGGTGCCTCTTTAGCAATTAGCGTATTTACTCCCCTTTTACTTTGTCCCTAATATTTTGCTGAATATCCATCCTGAAATCCTTTATTTGTCAAATTCATAGTCATTTATTTCCAAATGTGTCCCCTGCAGCATTGCTATTTGAATTCTGCATTTCTTAATCCTTTTTGTCTATATATGCAAGATCATTTTACTTTCCAAGATAATATGGACAGCATAGCCATTATTTTGTCTATTTTCCATTATAGTAGGTGGTATAACATGGTTATCCACTTTGTCTATTTTGATTTCAATATTATAACATGTATTTTTTGCATTTTACATGTATTATTTTAAATAATTTTCTTTACATACTTAGTAAATCTAAGTGACAATAATTTATTGGTCATATTACAAATTATTACACATGTTTTGTTGGTTCAATTTTAATATTATGTACAAGTTACAACTTGTCTTAGGTCTTTGACAGTTCTTTAGCTTTGTTTTGTTATGTGGCAAAGTGAAAGTTAATTAATTATATATATATATATATATTTTTTTATTTATAGACAATTTTAAAATATTATATAATATTGTCCGGATCACATCATGTAAATATTAGCTTTCATCCTATATATAATTTAATCGCAGTAGTGATCGGTTTCCTAATGATGTATTCACACTTTATAGTTCAGCAATTTTCAGCTTGAGATGGTTGCTTTTTAAGGTTGTCATGGCTTTTTTGACAAAGTAATAATGCACTTTAATTCGATTGGTTCCATGCATTTAATTATGGAGTATAAGATACTTTCTTTGTAACCCAGGTGTTGTCTGAAGAAGGCGGGTTATTTGAACTTGCCGAAAGCGCTTACGTGTATTTGGTTTTATCTGTGGAGTATTTAACCTGTGTTCCAGCTCTCTTATTGTGTGCGATCCGCTTTTTTAATAGTTTACAGCATAGCCATTATGATTAAAAGCTACTGCTCCCACCTATTACACGGCAGTTTTTTGAATGTATTTCCAGCTTCTGTACTACATGAGCACACTAATTTCTGGCAGGCTGATCTTTTGTACAGTTGTTTATTCTCATCTCCATTTGAATCTATGTCACATTTTTCAAGACTTTTTGTTTTAATAAAAATCCTCAAACAATACATTTTTAAAACATCCCATCACCAATTAACTTAGAAACAAAATGCACAAAACTATGTGCATCTTCAAAAACTGAAGTTTAACCCTCCAGATAGGAAAAAATGCCCCAAATCAACAGATGCGCCATAGCATTACCAAACATAAAATACGGTTACCAATGCTATAAAACTCATGCTACAGCCTGTGTTCCTACTTACACTGTTTGCTGTCACTTCACTACTTATTTCTATTCCCCACCCAGAAGTGAAAAACAGCATGTATGCTTTCAGAAAACATTAATCTGTAACCCTAAGAAAAAGTATACTGGCTATCTTTAAGCAAAACTAAACTGTACACTGTTCCATTAAATCCATTAAGACATTTAGGATGCTAAGACGGCTGCTATCTCTAATTCATTTCCCATAATTTTAAACTTTGTTTTTCACTGAACTGTTTATACCTTTAAATTCTGCATTTCCCCAGGGAAGGGTTAATTGCATGTTCCTACAGACTGCCCATTTCTATGGAAATGTACTCAATAATGAATGCTTTTAAATTTCATCCAGAACAGGATAAATAGCTGCTTTCAGCTGCAGACTTTTTGACTTTTAAGGAACATTTGCTAATGGGAAAAAAACAAGTTAATATATTTTTGCAGTTGTAAGAAGCTTAGCAGTTTCCACAGCTTTCATTATTTTGTCTTATTTTTAAAGTCCACTTGCTTACAAAGAAACACTTATGTCATAAGCAAAAGGCATTAATCTAGACATTCATCCTAGTAAAAACAAGAGAAAATACCTTAATTCTAAATATAATATAACTGGTGCAGTTTTACATCCCCACCCAAGCAGCCAAAGATCACAGCACATTAGCATTAAACTTGCTTTAGCCCAGCCTTTCATCTCCTGTTACATTCTAAAGCCTACATTCCTTACAACTGAAAAAGTACTTGTTTACTTTAATATCTTTAACATATACAACTGTCACTGAAAAAACCTCCATACATGCACACTTAGTATATACCTGAATATACACTACATAAAATTGCTTTACTATATACAACATGCAGTTTATATCATGAAATGTTTTACAGAAATACTATTACGAATAAAAACTGTTTTCCTTACAGTTACTGTTTCCTCTTTTAGTGCCCTTCTAAACTTCAACAAGATAAAGTGGGGTATGTGCTTTAGAGTCCACCCACAAGTTAATAAAGTCAACAAAAGTGCAGACTTTTTTTAGCCAATTTTTCTTGCAAAGCCATATTTGACAAATGTGATTAATGCTTTATAATCTCTAATTTATTCACTAATTTCAGTGTTGCTGGTCTTCATCCTGATCATCTTCATCTCCCAACATCAGACTCTGGTTCAAGTTCAAGGTACTCCTGAATCTTCTAGTCAACTCCTGTGATTTTCTGTCTCTCAAGCATTTCCCTTTGGAACATTGGAAAAGGTTTCACTGACAAAGTCTCTTTATGAACATTACTGTTAGAAGAATGAGAAGCAGAGATCATTTCTGCTTATTGGCTCACTATTTGTTGGATAAACTTTTTTGTTTCCTCCTTAGCCTGTTCTGCATCAAAAAATGACTTTGATCCTCCGAGAAAAATACTTTGAAGACAGCCGGATACAGCAGCCTGAATCTTACATCTGCCTCTTGACATTCCCTGATTATTGAGACACATTTGCTTCTCCTTTGGTGCACAGTAAATAATCATTTTCTATAAATACTCTGCTGTTTCCAATTTTTAATACTTTGCCCTTCTACTACAGTTTTGTGAGGATCAACCCTTTCTGCTATATGATTACATCTTTACTACTATAGGTCTTGGCTGATTTCTCATGGCCTGGTTTGGAGCATACACTCAATGTGCCCTTTCAATTAACAAATCCTGCTGTGGAACACCAGTCCAGTTGCTTATGTGTCTTTTCATATAATTATTGCAGTCTGCTCCTTCCAGTTTTTCTGGTAGAGCAAAAAAATCTCAGGTTTTATCTGTGTTCTCTGTCTTCTAAGTCTACTATTTTTTTAACTGTTCTTCTTGAGAAGCCTAATTCTCAGCCAGTTTTTTCTTCATTTCACCCTCTAGTTAAAATCTCAAGTTTTATCTGTGTTCTCTGTCTTCTAAGTCTACTATTTTTTTAACTGTTCTTCTTGAGAAGCCTAATTCTCAGCCAGTTTTTTATTCATTTCACCCTCTAGTTTTTGCAGTTTTATCACTTCATCTAACAGCTAGTTAAAACTGCTTTTATTTTTAAAGCTGTTTGCTACTTGAGTTGATATATTCCTTCAATGTTTCATTTATTTAATCACTTCTGACTACATTTGATTTATTTTTTCCTTTAAATTACTGGAACTAGTCTCTTGAACCAAAGCTGAAGCTTAAACTGTTTTTTGCTGAACAGCTGTAGAATCCTTCCCAGACAGTGTTTTCTCTTCACATTTTCTGGCTGATTTTCTTTCATAGTTTTCAAATTTCTTCTTTGCTGGCATTCAGACAATATGCTTACTAGCCAATAACTGAATTTTACCCGCAAAAACAGTTTAATAGCATTTCTTTTCTCAGCTTTTGTTTTCACAATGGGAGAGCCGAAGTTAAGCTCTTGATCAGTATGCAATCATCCTGGAAGTCTGGGATTTGACTCTTTTTGAGTCTAAGTGGGACATGGAGTTTCGAATGTTTACAAATTTATTACTACAGTGGAGAACAGCTTTATCTTGGATAGCCGTAAAGAAAGAATTCTTGTTGAAATCAGAAAGACTCCTGGTGGACTTATAGATTGCTGACTTACTGTGTTTGGGTAGTGACTGGAGGGCAAATATTGGATGGTGGTCACTTAGGGATTTTAGCAATTGACCTGCATGAACAATGTTATTCTTGGATAGTAGTTATGATCCAGTTTAGTGTGGATAAAGAGCCTGTAAATTTGTTGTGTCTGTAGATAAAGTTAATTAATTTAGTGAAATTAAAAAGGCTTGTGCATGGATGTTGGTCATGCTGTGTTATAGTAGACCAGTTAATGTTTACATGAATTAAGATGTTTCAAGTGCACTGTTGGTGGATATCCAAGACAGGATATATTCCAGAATGTCATAGGTGGAACCACTAGTGGGTGGAATATAAAAGGATATTATGCAAACAGACTTGACATTAGAAGGAGATTAGGATTTCAGTTTTGGAGAAGGCTGGAAATAGGTCTGGATATTGAAAAAGCTGGGGTTATTTTGGTACAATACTGCTATACCACCCCTTTTTGCCTGAGTGATCTAGGTGTAGTAAACTGTAACCAGGGGTAATATTTCTTTATTGACTTTTGTGGGTTTGAGGCACACCTCAGTTAAGACTGATATATCAGGACAGAGTGATTCAATCCATCAATCCAGGAGTGTAAGAAGAGGATTTTGTTACATATGCTCTGGATGTTGAGATGAAAATATGTACTGGAGTATGTTGAATTTTTATAGGTGGGGTGTTTGCTGCTGTGGTGAGAAGAGGCCCTGGGTCAGGGCGAATATTGCCACAAAGTAGAAGAGTATAGGAAGGTAACTTTAAACAATTTGTGCAGTTTTGCAGCAGGACGGCTATGGGGTAGATTGGAATGACGTGAGGATAGGGTAAGATAGTCAGGGTTTAGGAGGTGGTAAAAATAGTACAGTAAAGGTGTGGATAAATTGCTGAGTATGATTTGGCAAGACATAGGGCAGATGCAGAGGTCGTGTTTGCAGATAAGTGGGGAGTATAAAGAATGTTGTGATATTTGGTCAGCATTGAAGGAATGAAAAAGGAGTACAGAATGACATGGGATTATCATACTTACTGCTGGGTGGTTGATTTATTGGTAGTGGATAAAGAGTTAAAGTGGATGAGGATGGAGACGGGATGGTTGACAGGTTAAAAGACTGAGATTGATGGAAAGTGAACAAAGGAGTGGAAGAGGATGGTGAGGGTTGAACTATTTAATGATAGGGATGGTAAATGGTACAAGAAGAAGAGTTTGTGTTTTTGTAAAAGGGTTCCATAAGTGAGATTATGACAGGATTATGAATAGGAAAGGCTGTGGTCTCTTAAGCTTAAATGTAGAGTAAAGGGGGAGGATTGGGGGAAGGGCAGGGGAGCACAGTAAAGTCGAGTGTAGCATGTCTGAGTGGAGTAAGTTACACCAGCCAAAGACTGAAGGGCTTCCCATCAAAAGATGTATTTGTATTAGTCAAGTATGAGATGGGTAGAAGGTGAGAGTTAATGACTATAACTAGTTTAGCAGTTGATTTGCAGGCTGCTCCCTATTGTGTACAAACACAATATGAGTGATTTACTGACAGCAGTATGGCAAAAAAAAGGACTGGAAGACTAAGTGAAACTGCTTGCACATGTAATTGAGAAAGTAGTGTGATAGAATAAATTTGGCAACCACCTTCATCTGCAAATGCCAGGGGCTAAGTTTTTTGCAGCATTTATAATATCCTGCATTTTCAAAGTGTATTGTCTCCTGAATTCTGTTCTTTTATAATTTAGTTTTCCCAACTTAGCAGGTATTCTCCAATGCCAAACTTGTCTCTGTAAGGGGAGCACTCAGTGGTCAAAATTGACACACATCAGTACAGTATCTAGGTGATAAGAAAAAAGTTGGTATCTGAACAGTGGCAAAACTGCTTTGTAAATTATTGAAGTTACACATCAACTGTTTTCAGCATGCCCTTTCCAGGACAAAAAAAGCAATGGAAAAGGAAAGGATTATTTTTTCCTTTATTTTTAACATAGCTACATAATGAAAATCAAAAATGTAAGCAGAAAATTGAGGAAAACTGATTGTTATATTAATGATGGTGGCTGAGCAAATAACAATAAAATTAGAAAACTTAAAGATTAGGAAATTAGTTTCATGAGTCAGAGAAAGTGATCTGGGAGGTTACAAGAAAATAAGAAGGGAGCTATGAACCCTGAGGGGAAACAGGCATGGAGGATGCTGTTAAGGGGAATCACACAATGAGACTACTGGTAGAAATGTTGAAGTGGCAAAGTTAGGTAGAGGACAAAGGGAATAAGGAGAGATGAAAGCATTTTGAGGTTACCTCAGCATATGATGGCAACAATAATAAAGGAAGGCTATAAAGTGGGTACAGGTCCATGTGGTAGCCTTCTGGTCATCAACTGAACTTGAGAGTGTGCAAGGTAAACAGGTTGAAAAGGGAGTAACAGTTTTTGCAGACAACCATAATACAGTAAGATTGGACAGGTCTCAGCAGCCAAGTTTAGGTAGTTATGGACACAGTATAGTACAGCAGAGGTGAGAGACAAGGAAAGCAGCAGGAATATTACCAGACAAAGAGGTAGTACAAATAGGTTAACATTTTAGGTAGTTATAGGCCACCACCAGATGAATGGCAACAGAGATAGGTTACAATATTAGGTAGTTAAGGACAGTATGCACAGCAGAGGAGAGACACAGGGAATAAAGAAGGTACACGATCAGAAAAGAGGCACCAGAGAACGGTTACAAGGTTAGATGGAAATGGAACAAGAAAAGCAGGAATGCAGAGTAGGAAAACCACAAAATGGTTTAGGGGGAGAAAGGAGATTTACTTCAGCTGGAGTGACACAAAAAAGAGAGAGCAGATTAGCAGGTTTGTAGTTCATTTTACAGTATGGTTAGAACATCACAAAGGACAGGGAAAGTACTAGTGGATTTACAAAGTTTCAGTTAGACGTGCTCACTTTCACCCTCCACATAAAACAGTGTGTCACTTTAAATCTGTATTACAAAGTACAAGCCTCTACTATGGTACAGATTTTAAACAGCATATAACTTTGAATTCGTGTTAAATGTCAAAAAAGAGACCACCATGAACCAGATTCTACACGTAACTTGCCCAGCGCAATATGCAAAGTTCCAGAGTAAAATAGCCCCACAATCAGAGTGAAATATCAGCAATATGATCATGTAGAAAGCCAAAATGCACAACCAGCAGAAAGTCACAAGTTTGCAAAGACTGAACAACAAACTGCACTGTTCATATATTTCACATAGGTCAGTACGATATAAGTGCTTCAAGTGCAGTGTACTTTATGCTGTCACATTTCCTCTTTTGCTGTAGTTGGAAGCTGAGGGGAAATATCTGCAGTACACAGAGAAGACAGTTTTTAAAAGTACAGAACCAGAAGAGTGAGAGTGAAGATGGCGACCTAGTGGCCTAAAGGTATCAAATGGAGAGGGGGGATTTCTTCTACAAAGTTACATAAGGCTGTTGAGAACAATGGAATGGTAGAGCACTGCCTACTGTTATCAGATAGTACTCATGAGCCAGCCAACACCGGCCGAGGAGTGTAGGACTTTCACCCAAAAATAATTTGTGTTTTAGCCAACTCTGAGGTGGGTATGGGATGAGATGAAAGTAAATGACTGTAATTGGCTTAGGCAGCTGATCTGCCAGCCACCCACTGCTATGTGATATATGCAACAGAAACACAGGCAAGTGGCAAAAAGAGTGATAGAAGACTAAGTGAGGCTGCTTACACAAATAATTGAGAAAGAGGGGGTGATAGAACAAGTTTGGTAATAACCCTCACCTGCAAATTCCAGCATCTATGTTTTGTGCAGCAGTCATAATGTCCTACAAGAAGTAACTTTAACATCTTATACTGTTAGATTATTTTTCTCTGGTCTGTTCTTTTACAGCTTACTTTTCCCCAGTCAAACAAACTTGGCTGTGTAACTAGAATGTCTTCCACTTCCTTGGCATTCTGACATTGCTTTAGCAAAAAACTGAAGTTACATAAGAAGACTCTCATACTGATCTGGTGCTTTCAACTGCCACCATTCTCACAGCAAGGTAACTGAAGGCTTACGTTTTCTATGAAGTCTGTTGTTTTACAGCTTAGTTTCCCCAACTGATCAGGGATTTTCCAAGGTTGAGCTCAGCTGTGTGAATGGAGTGCCTGAGAGCTGAAATGGGGGTGAGAAAAAAGTGCATAGCTGTTTAGTATCTGAAGGGCGATGGTGAAAGCAATGACCTGATGGCCTAAGGGCAACAATTAGCTTTACTTTTTGATCATTATAGTTTCATTATACTGTGAATCTGGTATTCTTTTTGATGTTTATGTTTTCCAATGTTGTATGCACCAATATTTATAAACATTGAAGTTAACACATATAATTGTGTCGCACACATGTACGGCTAAGATGTTCAAGTACCTCATTATTTCTTTAAAACACAAGCAGACAAGACATGGACAGCATATCCTATAGATAAGACAAGCAAAAATATCAATCCTTTTTTGGATTGAGACAGAAACTGAAGGAAACATGAAATGGCCTTTCATTACATAATAATTGTGACCAGTGTGGAAGCATTCACATTAGCCTGTGGCAGTCACAAGGGTATAATACACATTAATATTAACTAAACAATGTACACACAGTTCCAGTGAAATGAGTCAAACAACTATCCCCTGCTTTCACCAAACATGTTTCTGTTTATCTGTGCCAATTTTCACAGCAAAGTACAATCACAGGTTCAAAGGTTCATAGGTAAGTAATAGGCTAGCTGTCCTTGTGGGCCATTTTAAGCCTAGCCAATTTCCTTTTTGGTGCTTGAATTAACTTATCCTGTTTGGTGTTAGACTGGCATTACCCATCTCTTGGTCGATAATTCCATATTACTCCTAATGAGAATAACTGGGATCATTACATAGACAATTTCAGGAGATCCATGCATGGGATAAAGCAATTAAGAGATGCTTCTATCCATTAGTAGCACAAGGTCTAGTCCTGGGGCAAAATTTCTATTACCCATCCATAGATCTAAATTGCACTTGAATATGGGCAATGATGAGCTTTGTTTTACATGAATTAGGAATCTGTTCCATAGAAGAAGCACCTTCTGTGAGATATACCTGTCCCTCTAAACCATTCTGTCGACATTGTAGAAGAGGTTTAGATCCCTATACCAAGTATTTCTGATGCCATTAGACTTGCTGATGAGCAGTAAATCCAACAGTACTGAGTCAGAGGATGCCATGTAGTCAGGCACATCACCTCTTAGCAGTCTGTAGTATACTGAGTATGGTGACATGGGTTTGACTCAGTCCATTGTAGGACATATTGTTTAGGACATGTATCCTTTTTACTAAGGTATCTTTGTGGGCATTCCAGTTGTTGCATGTGTCTAGAAAGACACATGCCAAAGGGGACATTATACTCAATGACTGGCTAAATGAGGGCTGAGTAAAGAGAGACAATGACATCCTTAGCGCTAGACACTATCCATTTGTTTATAAGCTGCACAAAATAGAAGGACTTTCCTATGACAATGAACAGATGTTGATTGAGTCACTGTCCACATAAGTTCCCAAATTTTGAACAACTGGGTCAACTCTTGGGGGTGTATTGTCAATGTGGTACTTCCCAGGGGTAGATGATTTCCTAAAGGATATGATAATGCATTTTTGGCATTTAGTTTCAGTCCATGATTTTGGCACCAGTTATTATTTTATTTATTTATTTTTGTTAGCCTAATCTTCCTGCATGATGGCTAAGTCATTATCAGTATCATTATTATTATTATTTATTTACTATTTGGTAACCAGAAAGGTGAAGTGGTTCAAAGACCTTTTTTCAGTTGCAACTTGGGCTCAGAGGCAATAAACGGTGCATGTACATTTAAGTTATATACTTTAGATATGATAGAATGTTAAGTTTACACAGTTGCAAAATTTTAGAAGTTTATATATAGTTATTACACATTTTTTATAAAATAAAATGATAGACACTTCTTATACATTTCTAATAACATAGCAGGTTTCCATTAGGTTTTATCAGTTTACATGTGTTGCAATACAGTTTGGCCACATGAAATTGCTTCTTAAAGGTAAAATTTGAAACTCCTTGAAAAAACACTCAAATATAAGTGAGTAAAAAAAAAAAAAACAACACAGAGATTACACAGCTAGGCCTAGAAGTAAAGACGAGAACAGAGGAGTAACAGAAGTTAAATGGCAAGGGAAAACAGCTGAGAGACCGTAAGCATTTGTAGAATGTTAAGCCTTTTAAAGAGTTTATCCATTATCCCTAAAGCATTTACAAGCAAATTCCTTCAAAATGTGCTCAGAAAGGGATTTCTTGAACTTCGTAAGAGTATCTTGATTCTTTGTTTCAGCAGGTACTTTTTTCCAGACAGCTGGGCCTGTTCATGACAAGACTCTTTCGCCAAGGACTGTTTTAAATGGGGGACAGTTGAGAGATAGTAAAAGTTTTCCTGGGAATTTCTTAGATTAGATCTGTTCCCTGACTGGGAGTTTTCTTTTCACAGGGGGGCAGTCGTCATCATTTAGAATTTGATATAATAAGCTACACACAAGACATGTGGACCTTTCAGTAATGGGTGGCCATTTCAGGTCATTTAGAAGGCTGCAGTGATGTATGCAGGAGTAAGCAAGTCGGGCAACTCTCTAATTTTATTCTAAGTGACCTGTATTTAAGTGTTACAAACAGAGTGTAAAGACAGTACAAGAAGACAATATTCTAAATTAGGGAGAAGGACATTCTTGGCCATTGCTTTGTAATGCTCAATTTCACTGCATTAGTATAATCAGGATGCATAAATACAAGTGAAGGAGGCTTGTACTCACAGTGAGACAGCCAAGAGAAAGACATATAGTGATGCACTTAAGTAAACTAGGAAGCAGACCATATGTTATGGCCACTAATTCAATCCACCAGCCTTCTCATAATTGATAATAAGTCTTTTTCCAGAAGTTATACACATAGTATTCAAGTTTTTAAGGGGCTAATTTAATTTTTGTTACTTCAGCTGTCCATTCATAAATCCCTAATAATACAGGTGTTGAGGCAGTGAGAGCTTATCTTGAGAAATATATTACAGTCCTGAACACTCAAGTTAATGTACTGTACATTTTACTAGAACTAGTTATGGAGAATGATGTTTTTCTTTACAAAAATTATCTTTTGTTACAAACTACAGGAGTGGTAATGGGTATATCCAGTTCGAACTGTTAAGTCAACATTGTCCTACTTGAATGGGAAAGGACAAATATATTTAATCACTAACAATGACTTAGTATTTGATGCAAGACTTGTGGATGACTGGTAAAGAAACACAGTTTGACTTTTTTGTTCATAAATATTGAAAAAATACTGAAAATTCCCAAATGATGACAGTCTATTTACGATGTGAAATGCCATTTTTCCAACTTTGCAGTTTTCAAAATTTTCTGGCAAAAACTTACCCAACATCCTTGAATTGCTGCATGGAGGTATAAAGTCTTAGTCCTGACTAAAATCCAGATTACATAAAGTAGAATAGAGACCCAGGGGCTGGAGTAGCTAGCCAAAGGAGGATATGAGCGAGTAGCCATCACTAGTTCACCTATCATGGAGAGGGAAGCAGTATGCCCTACTACAATGCCAGCCTCTAGTTGGCAAGAGGTGCATCATAAGCAACACATGGACTAGAGATGTGCACTTGGTTATACCAAGCCACATTCCATGGCAGACTTCGTGGGGAGTGTGCGAGAAAGTATACACCCACATAGGAAGGAATAGCAGGATCTCACATACACAAGCACATGCATCAGCTGCTGGGGATGGGGATAGGGCCAATCCAGGAGAAACCCTTATGGCTTCTGGATGACAGCCTTCTGTCTTTGGCTCTTACCCAGTGGGGGCATGAATAAGCAGATGGACTGTGGAACGGCTAAAACCTGGTAGGCAGCAAAGTGGAAAAATATGTAAAAAAATAAACTTACTCTACAGCCAGTTTTGCAAATGTTCAGAAATGTGACAAAGGATTTAATTTTCCAACTGCAATTTAAAATGTACTCTTTACAACCGAAAATTATGTTCCTCCATCATTCTGTGAAAACATCTTCCACATCAAATGTTGCTGTTGGTGTGGATAACATTTTATTTTAAAGGTTTGAAATAAAAATACCGGGAGCTTACAAAGTGACCCTAATCTGTTTTCTTTGGCAGAGACGGGGACAATTCGAAGATCTTCAAGACAGAATTGCAGAATATTAATACTTTATGTTAGTCTTTCTGTAGAAATATAAATAATAGAAAAAAAATAAAGCCACTTCATTTTACAGTAGGGACTGCACTTCTCCATTCCCACACTACTAAATGCACTGTAGTCATCAGTGCGGCATTTTAGAGAAAACAAATCATTTCAACTCACTAAAGTCTCAACAGAGGAGTCCAGGTAAGTGAAAATGGTTTGTTTTGCATTAACAGGTTTAAGGAACTCTTGAGTGAATAACAGTCTTGATCTCTATTTTGAAAATGCTGTCCCCACACTCTGATAATTTTTAGTATTTTAAAGCAGAGTTTTCAATATACTGGTTTCTCCACCTAATTCATGACCATGAACAGTATCAGCTTTCAGATCCCCCAGCAAGATGCACTTTTGAAACTGTTCACTAGTTGTGTAAAATTACTATAATAACCTAAAGTTTTTTTTTACCTAATTTAATCATAAAGCTTCATAAAAGCATTTATACTGAAACCATCAAAAATTATTTTTTCTCTGGCAAATGTCACATCACTGCTTTTGTCATTTCAGCAATTTTGAATCAAAGCTTTATTTAAGTACAGGCATTTACTTACAGTGTCTCATGGGCATGACAGTTGCCTTTCAATGCAAAACAGGCAGAATGCAGAGAGATGATGTACTTTCTTACTATTCTCTGACTCTCTGTGCTTTCTTTGCTAAAGAGAATTAGCCCCAGAACTGCTACTGGAATCTACTTTCACTGTAAAGGAACACTTACTATTGACAAATGTTTGCCCCTTTTTTTCTAAAAAAGACAAGAGGTATACGTATGGGAGAACAGTACACAATCATGAAGCATACCCAACAGGTAGGGTAAATGACTAAGTGTGTCATCCTTTCCTTACCAGCCATCACAGTTTAAGTCTCTATGCATTACTAATATGACTGCCAAACTGATAAAAGTAATAAAATGAAAACAGACTGCAATCAGAATGGAAATTATTCGATTATACTTCAACAAGTACAAGCCCATTCATTGAAACACAAATGAAATCAAGATATGCAATGCTGTGTTTCCAGGGAGACTGAGAAAGACATGGACAGGTAGTTCCAAATCTGCCTGATGAAACCTTATCACACAAGACAGAGGTAGCAGGCTGTGTACTGCTTGTTTAATGGAATTACACAGGAAAAGCACGGTGCCTGTGGTTATCTTAGACCAGGAATACTGTTCACGCATCATTTAGTAAAGCAGCCCATATTTTATATTTAGACTCTTTATCCTGTTTGGTTCAGACTGTCTCTTTTACAATACAAAAACAGATCTTAACATAAACTGTTGGCTAAAAAAATCACCTTGTTTTCCTGGTAAAATGTCATGCAGATTAACCCAATCTAGGTCTTTCCTCTCCTTTGCACTGTGCAATGTTTGTATAATGGGATCGTGAGCTCACACATTCTTTGCTACTACTACAGCCACTGGAACAGATAATTTCTGAACTGCACCACACTTTCAGTAAACAAATCCCTCAAGACACTTGTTCTGAAAAGAAGTGCAAATCTGTCTGATGTTTCTTCCTCTAAGGTGTCTGTTTACTTACATCACATACATCAGTACCCTCTCTAGCCTCAGAGAATACATCCTGCTCATTTTTAATTTTTAGCATTTTTATTGCAGACCATGCACAGAATATTTGGAACTTTCTATAAAGACTATCCCTTTTCTTAGATGCAGCCAGCATACAGAGGTATAAGGTACCCAATACTCCATTACTCCATTACATGTTCTCATCAACAGACTGTATAGGGAAAATACTGTCATATGGTTTATTTATTTACTGTACTTTTCTTAGTGAGGTGGGTGCCCTAATCTGAAGACCTTTGTCAGCCATGATACTGTTAAACATATCTTTAAGGAAAAGAGGAATAGAACAAACCCAGAGTCGTACAGACCCATATGTTTATTTTCTTGTGGAAAAATAATTGGAGAAAGTTATTTTGGATAAATTATTGTCAGAATTAAACAGGTTGGGACTTAAAGCCATATACTGGTATGCATGTGTTGAAAAAAATCTATAACCACCTGTAACTTGATGTTCTATAACAATATAAAATAGCTATAAAAGAACAGTTGTGCTGTGATGTAATTTATATAGACTAAAATTCAGACTTTGATAGGGTCATACTCAAAATACAGATCAAATCTTGATAAGATGGATAGCTGCATGGCTTTCATATAGGACATAGCAAGTATCTTGCTGCAAGTGGACAAGTGAAATTCTAGATTACATTCAGGGTGTCCCACAATGCTCTGTCCTTGGTACATACTTTTTTAAGTTGCATCTTTCAGATCTACCTTTTTCCATCTGAGGTATTCTACAGTCTGTATTCAGATGACTTGATAATGTGTAAACTGATTCCATATGTTACAGTTACTACATGTATGAAACAAAACTTTACTAAATTGACCATTAGGGCACATGAGAATAATACATTGAACAATACATCAAAAACTAAACATAAGAGATTTGGGAGACATAGACTGAAGGGAGAATATTTAATACAGCACATAGTGACTGAAACTGTATATTAACTTAAGGGCCTGGGTACGCACTAAGATCACACTACAGTGGAAAAAAGGGCAAATTCCCCTATCCTTACTGTACCACAATCTCAATCAGAGCAATTCAGTGAACCCAAGTGTCGACCACATGGGTTTTGACAAATTGTTCCTTCAACAAACTGAGATAGAACCCTGTTGGCATGTATGTCTCCTCTTCTGGACATATTTACCTGTCAGCATTCAGTTATGCAGGCTGGACAGCAATTGCCGACAGCTCTGAGTCACAGTAAATTTAAATC
>NC_056735.1:1155788780-1155791280 GCF_019279795.1 Protopterus annectens | reverse complement strand
TCTTAAGGGAATTTGTGCTGGATGCAGAGAGCTGCATCTGGAAATACTGTGTGTATCTATTTTTGTTCCAAGTGAACGTCCCTCACCTGTGTCAGTGCTGAAGATTCAGGCTTCTTCATTACAGGCCCAGAGGAGGGGGCATCATACCATACATACTTTGAGGGGACCCATGCACAGGATAAAGCAGTTAGGAGTTGCCTCTGTCCATTAATAGTGCAGGGGGCAGACATGGGGTACATTTTATGTTTCCTATCCCTAGATCTAACTTGCACTTGAATATGGACAAGGCTGAACTTTGATTTATGTGGATGGAGAGTCTGTTCTATGGCAGAAGTATCCTCTGTGAAATACACTTGTCCCTCCAAACCTTTCTATTGATGTTGCAGAAGAGGTTTAGAGCCCTAGACTGAGTATTCTTGATGTCATTTGACTGCTGATGTGCAGTAAGTCCATCAGTAATGGGTCAGTGGATGCCTTGTATGCCAAACAATGGTCACCTCTGTGGTATCTGTAGGATACCGAGTATAGTGACTTTATATGTTATTTAGGCCTTGTATCCTTTTAGTAAGATATCTTTGTGGGCACTCCAGTTGTTTCATGTGTCTGGACAGATACATGCCAAACAGGGGATTAAATTCAATGAGTGGCCTAATGAGGGCTGAGTAAAGGGGGAGAATGACATCCCTAGATCTAGACACAATTCTTTTGTTTATAAACTGTGCAATATAGCAGGACTTTCTTACAACAACAGACACATGTTGGTCAAAAGTTAGATCACTGTCCACAAAGGTTCCCAAATCCTGAACAAATGGGTCAACTTTTATGGGTGTATTCATTAGTTTTTTTGCCAAACTGTTAATTTAGTAGTTTGGTAATCATATAACTAATTTATAATTACTTACCCTATGCTAATTCAACATAATCAGAGCTGAAACACGGAGTTATGGAAACGTCTCCTGCCCACCCGTAAATATTAATGCATTAAACACAGCTCACTACATTTAGTTTTCCATGTTGGGAACCAATTTAAAGAACAATATATTTATAAATGGGTGTGAAATGACCTTTTATTTTTGTATAAAACAGGGTTCATATGCACTTTTTATACAAAAACAAAAGGTCATTTTGCACCTTTAAATATGTAACACCACAACCTCTGGAATTATAATCACTACACAGAATTGCACCATTCAGTAAAATCCTTATTCCCTCTTCATGAAGTGCTCTGTATGCCAAACATAACTTACCCCGCAAGTATCTATAGCATACTGAGTAAAGTTCTAAAAATTCAAGTCATGTACTTAATGGTAATAATGAGTATGTCTTAATTCTTTTTTGCAAATATCATCTCCACCCTCTTAAATAGAAATATCATTCTTTGAGTAGATACAGACCAAGGAATTATACTCCAAAATACGTATTACACATACCAATACAATTGAATGACCCTGACTGGTAACATTTTTTAATAACAGGCCAGATATTGCCTCATTGCTTTACTTCTCGCAAATTGGGATTTCATTTTTAATTTTAGATTGTTTAAAAAAACTGACACCAAGATTCTTATATTTATCACAGGATCACATCAGCCAAAAAAAAGATTATGACTTTTTTATTAATATTTAATCCAATGTTTTTCTAAACTAACAGAACAAACTAAGATAAATATTAAAGTTATCTCCATCTGTTTGCTAGTAAGTGGAGCTCCTACTTTAATATAATTTGCATATCTTGATATCCAGCAGATATTACAAGATGGTAATAACGAAAAAACAATGTTAAACGGGACAGGAGACGCAGATTTTTCAGCATTCATTCCACAGGTTCGATGGATTGGGATGGGTTTGATTTTTTTTCTTTCGCTGAGGTGCAATCTGGCTGGCAACTCATTGAAAAACAGTGTAAAAAAAAAAGAGTGGACACCTAATTAATAAACTCTCCCCACTAATACAACAAAATAAATGTTGTCACATATACAAGAGATGCAGTCACAACACACTGCCTCTTGTGCACATAATGCTTTGCACACTTGTAACAAAGTGTCTTGTGTACAGAATGCATTTAATCATAAGTGGATGTAGCACTGGGATGCAGAATGCTTACTGTGCAACATTCTCCTTTCAGGACAGGGCCGCAGTGTGCTTTCATGTCACAGTAACTCCAGCGAAACAATCCTTTTTTTAACAAGAGGTTATCACAAGCTCTGTGAGGTACATCTCAAGCTGATGTCCAGTGTAAGCTGGTTAAGAAAATGCCAGTGCTACATCCACTTATGATTAAATACATTCTGTACACAAGACACTTTGTTACAAGTGTGCAAAGCGTTATGTGCACAAGAGGCAGTGTGTTGTGACAGCATCTCTTGTATATGTGACAGCATTTATTTTGTTGTATTAGTGGGGAGAGTTTATTAATTAGATGTCCAATCTTTTTTTTACACTCAGCATAAAAAAGAAAAAGTTACCTCATACTCCTGCTGTATATATGACCACTATGGCAT
>NC_056735.1:1155771280-1155786280 GCF_019279795.1 Protopterus annectens | reverse complement strand
GTCAATGAACTCCTAATAATTTTCAGAGCTGTGCTTGCTTTTACCTCAAAATGTTCATGTGTCCCAGAGGTGAGTTTTGTCCCTAGTATCTTGACCATCTAGTCCCTTGGTTTCCTAATTACCTGTCCATTCTCTCCGTTACATTCAGTACACATCCCAACCCATACAATGGAATGGCCTTTCAGTAAGTGCCCTTACTGGCAAAGAGTGATTAGAGTCAAATAAAAGGTGACTACCACCCTCAGATGGAGAGAATACTTTTTTATACCCCTCCTTCTCATGTGAACCCTGCATTATGAATGCATAATGCATGCAAATATCAGCCCCACAGGCATGTGTATCCTAAATGCTATCTTACAATAGTCTTTCATCTTGAAGGTTCAGCCACCTTATGTGGGACTGAGAACAACCTACTGATCTCTCCTCTCCTCTTTTCCAGGTGATGTTTCCATGACGGAAATACCCTACGTACTCCCCAAGATACTGTGGTACTGGTCACTCACAATTACCTCTCCTGATTGAATTTTCAATGTTACTCAACACCTGTCACATATAG
Source organism: Protopterus annectens (assembly GCF_019279795.1). Taxonomy (NCBI): domain Eukaryota; kingdom Metazoa; phylum Chordata; order Ceratodontiformes; family Protopteridae; genus Protopterus; species Protopterus annectens. Next base: position 1,155,785,724 of record NC_056735.1, on the reverse strand, counting down.
CATAGGCAGGGGTACAATTTCCGTACCTCACCTGCATTCTGAACTGAACACAGAGGGTGAGGGCATACTTAAAAAAAGAAAAGAAAAGAAAATCATTCAAGAAGTTACATATTTATTCTTTGCTGGAAATATATTTATGCAAATAGAGAAAAAGAGTGCGCCACCTTTCTTTCACTCTGACCATATTAAGTAAATGGCAAGTCATTGTTTTGAGATGCTTGCTGGAGTGCAAATAAACCTTCAACAATGAAACTTTCTTATTATGAACTACCCGACATTATGTCAGTTACTGTATTAGTTAGTACCTACCTCCAGTTTGCCACACTTTTGTCTTTTACCAAATATAAAATCCAGAGGCTACAGTGCCAAACTCACAAATAAACCACAAATCCAGGCACTGCAATGACGGATCACCAGAGATGACTGAAACACGAAAATCACAATTTGTGATCTGTTCTTGCAGTGCCTGGATTTGTGGTTTACTTTTGGTTTTTATACACAGCTAGCTACCAAAATTGAATTATGAAGCAAAATAAAAACATACATATTCATACATACGATTGTTTATAAATAGTGTTCCTGATATATGAAACAATCTTTTATCTGTACTATGACAAATTAAAAATTTTGCTTCCCCATAAAGGCATAAAGCACAAAAAAAATGATTCTGTCTGGTAGGATGAAAAAAAATATTCTAATTTATGGGTTAACTAGTAAATATATTCCAGTGAAATCACTACAAACCAAAATATGTAAATGAAATACTGATCTAGGTAAAAGCATACATTTTCTGAAGTAAAGAAGCAAGACCAGCATTAGATATGTGTCCGTGTCATGTACAGTTCTTTTCCTGCAAAACACTGACAGAAATATTCTTAATTACAAGAACAAATATTACCTTTTATACAAACATTACAAACTAGGTAAAAGAATGATAACTTCTGACTGTTAAGGCATTACTTACTTTTATGGGTAACTGCCCTTGCACAATCATTTGATTAAACAACATTTGCCACTAAATTAAATTATTATAATACACTCAAGTTTTCATGGTAGTGCAACAAAATTACTTTAAACGCTGACTCTGCCGCACACTATGGTGATAGACTAATTTTCAGATTTAGGTAGTCCTTTCTCACTGTGAGAACTCAAGTTTGTTTTCAATATGACCCTTGAGTAATGTGAAAACAAAAACATTACACACGTTTTGCTTGCTCTGCTTATTATATGTCTGTTTTGGCCTACATAAGTTGGTGAGGGGATAGAGTCTGGGATTTTCTTTAACTGCACAGTGGATGCTTTTTCATCAGCTGTCACATCATAAACTGAATATTATGTCTAACTGCCTCAAACATTTTTGCATACTCAAGGAATCTCCAAGAAATGCAGGTTTTGAGTTAAACAGCATAGTCAACTGTACTCATAGGTAAGCAACAATGTTCAGTAATTTAGTAGGTATAAATGCACAGATAATTGTTATTACATACATACAAATATTTCAAGCATGGGCATAAATGCCATTCTAGCTTGCCAATATACCAAAACATTTGTTCCCTTAATAAGTGTCCAGGCTGTTCTTAAACATATCTAAACTAAGCTTGCTTTAATGTAATTTGGTACTCTGTCAGAGGACCAATTAGTACATTTCTCATTCCTAGAGAATCTTCCTCACAGGTTGTCTGATAATTCTCTAGTACTTTTTGATAACCCCAAACATTCCCAGAGGTAGTTGTCACTAAATGCTCTATATACCTGAATAAGATGTCCTCTTAGATATCTGTAAGAGACACTGTACAAGTTCAAATATTTTAGTCTTTCATAATAATTTAAATTTACACATCCATGGATGCCCTTGGTATATTTCCGCTGTACTCTTTCCAATTTACTCATGCTTGTTTTCTTATAGGGTTTCCATATTGTTATTCCATACTCAAGTTTGGGTCTAATGTAACTATCAATGACTTCATTATTTTTAATTTCCTAGACTTTTAAATCTTTTTATACAACCTATAGTTCTATAACTATCATTAACCAATTGGTTGATATGATTAGAAAAATTCATAGCTGAATCTACCCATATACCCAGGCCCTTAAATGAGTCCACAGTTATAATCACTGTGTGCTGTATTAAATATTCACCTTTCAATTTATGCTTACCAAATCTCATATGGTTAGTTTTTGATGTATTAATCAACAAATGAATTCTCCTGTGCCTAAATGGTCAATTTAGTCAAGTTATTTTGCAGACATGCCTTATCTGTAACACTTGTAATCAGTTTACCCAATTTCAGGTCATCAGCGTATAGACTGTAGAAAACCTCAGATGAAAAAGTTAGGTCTGAAAGATACAATCTAAACAAGTAAGGGCCTAGGACAGAGCCCTGTGGGACACCCTGACTGTAACCAAGGATTGCACCTGTCCAGTTGCTGTATGATACTTGCCATGTCCAATTTGTAAGCCATGCAGCTATCTATCTTATCAAGAGTACATCAATACTAGTTGTACTAATTTATTGATCAGTGTTTTGTGTATGACCCTGTCAAATGCTGAAGTTAAGTCTATATAAATTACATCACAGCACAATTTTTCATTCATAGCTGTTATTATATTGTTATAGAACATCATGTTACAGGTGGTAATAGATCTATTTTCAACATATGCATGCTGACATAGGGTTTCTAGTCCCATCCTTACTAAAATATGTAAAGGTAATGCTACTCTGAGGGTCAATGGGTGTATGAGTAGGAGGATGGGTGAGGAGTAAGTGAACTCATATTAATCTCAGTTTGCTGGGAATGTTCCCATACTTGGATATGGCTAACAGCTGCACAGTTTGCATTTACCACGACACACAACCAGTGTTTACAACTGCATGAAAAATTATTAAGTCAACGTAAACATGTTTTTACCAATGTCTCTGACAGGCACATCAGCAAGACATACTAACATTTCATCCAAAGTAGCAGTGCTGGGTTGAATACTTAAATGTACTACATTTTCTGTAAAACAGCTGTCTGCATTGTACTTTAACAAACAAGCTTTAGACTTCAAATAAGTTGTGCAGTCAAGCAACGTCCTATTCTGCATACACATTTTTTTTATTTATATAAACTGCCTATCTATTACCAAACATGTAGATGTGTTCTAGACAAAGACCAGCAACAGTTAGGAACCTGCAGCAGTGCATCTAGTTTGGCCATGTGCCAACTCTGTAATTTATACTATGTCGGTAAGACTAATTGTTTGTTACAGGAAATAATTTTTGGACATATGTTTGATGTTAGGCATCACGATGTACGTAATGCGTTAGCACAACATGTAGATGAATATGCTGATCACTATTTTAAGTTTATGGTTTTACAGAATGTACATAATAATATGGGGGGGGTGATTTATCTAATGAAACTGAATGTCTTGAAATGAAACGGATTACAAGACTAGGTACGGATAGAAGCCCTGGTCTAAATACAGCTGTACCTTTAAAGCCTGTCTTAAGAAGAAGGAGGAGGGTAAAATATTAACTTTTGATTGGTTGACATGATGTTTAAATGAAAGTTTTTAGCTTTTTTACTTTGTCTGATGAAGGGCATGTTTGCCTGAAAGCGCTCATTGTGCACGCCTTTTAATAAATTTTGTTCAAGTAAGTTTTGCCTCTTCTACTTTTGTCATAGAGTCTCCTGCCATTCTTTATTGGAGGTTCATTTTTTCAAATCTTTAAATGTTGGTTTGGCATACCTACCTGCATAAACGTTAGTTGGCTGCACAGGTATTTATATAGAGAGTGCAGTAGGGCAAGGTCAGAGGTGACTCAGATAAATATTCTGTGACAGAAATTAAAACACAGTTTACATACTATGAAACATTTACTAAACTTTACAGAACAGCTTATGGAAAAATGAACAACACCCAGTCTTCAGTCCTGTCTCCATAAGTCTATAACAAAGGCGTATCTGTCCAGACCACAAAAGTCACAGATGGTGGGTTATAGTAGCTTGGAAAATTTCTTTTAAAAAATTTGTACCTACAATTTGCATTCTGGTTGGTGACATTCATGTATGTCTCTTGTCTTGGGCCATGAAACACTGTATTGTTGAGTCTAAATGCTGAAGTGCAGAACACTGATTCAGCAAGACAGTATGCAAATTAATAAAAGAGCTAAATGATCTGCCAACAGATAAACACAACAGCAGTCACACTGAATTGTGTGGCAGTATATCATCAAGAACAACCACCACTCTGAGCACTGCTGCAATAACGATGGAAGGTTTATCGTTCTCCATTCCTGCAGTCCGCAGTGAAGCTCTTAACAGTGACTGGCACAGCAATACTTCAGGCTTCCAGTCTGAATTTTTCAAACTGGAAAAGGTTATAAGCTAATAAAACAAATAAATAAAACCACTGGCTGTAGGCTGAAGTAGAAAAGCACATTCCAATTTCTTTAGCCTAAAACGCTTTTTAATCTCCACTATCATCCGTAGACCTGAAGTAAGCAAAGTAATAACATCTCTCTCCAGCGGAACCAATATATACAGTAGTGATTTCAACATCTGTAAGTCAACTACCGATTTATGCATGATGTCACCTTTAAATATGCATGACAGTCAATCGTGTATCATTTTTATACAACATTATGGCTATTTGGCATTCAATCAAGATACGCCTACTTCTGTGCTGACTGACCGGGGAGGCACTGACCCATAACAATGCCATCTGTAGCAGACAAAGTGGTTTACGTATGAAGTTTATAACTACTAACTTAATTTAAAAAGCCACTAACTGCCATACAATTAAAACAAACGTGAATGTTACTTTCACTTCAATATTTAAAACCTACTGAAGTAATGTGCTCAGTCTCTGAACTTCAGGTGAAACCCATTTTATAGAGACATCTACACAGTGGCGACCTGACTTATAACTTCAGGCGCTTCCTGCTCACCTTACTTAACTTTGAGACACCTGAATTTACCCAGTTAAAACTTGATTAGTATATTAGTTCAGGAGTGGACAGCAGAATTGATACTGTCTGTAGTACTACTGTATTTTAATTTATCTACTAAGTCTGCAGCTATTAACTTACTTTAAGAAGTTATAGTACTACTGTATTTTATGTACTAAGTCTGCAGCTATTAACATAATTTAAAAAGTTATAGAGTGCTATGCAGTGAAAACAAAAATAAATGTTCCTTTAAGACTAGGTATCAGTGACAACAATAACATTGTTGTTATGTCTGCATTCATCATTTTCAATACAGAAAAGGAGAATAAAATAAAGCAAACAGGGAAAATTTGGGTATCTAGCTCTCAGTAAACTGCCACTGTATTATAAAATGGTTACTTGCAAAGCATTTCAAACATCTGGATCACAATATACCTTTAACTCATTATTTAAAATATACAGACAAAGCTCTTAAACACGTAACATTTATGTCGCTCTCCCTTTTTTACTTCAACATGTGACACAAGTGGGAATATGGCAGAAGTTTAAAACTAACCTGCAAGGTTCAAGAACAATATTGTGGGCCTTTCCTTCATTGCTGGCTTATTTTTATATATTAATACTTTCCAAAGAATGAAACAGTGACATCAACTCTTACTTGTAGTCCCAGCCCTTAATGTTGGACCCGCACAGTCATTACTATAAACACTGCAAGCATCGCACAGACCCAGCTGTTCAACTCCGCTGTAAAAGTTTTCCTTTTCACCTGAGGTATAAAGCTACAAGACCACTAACTTCTTGATTAAATCCCTGAAAACATTTTAAGAAATCCAGGCTCTGCACCACAGAAGAAACAACACTGCTAACTGGCCAGTTTTTCCCTCATACTACTGTCAAACAATGGGACCTTTACAGCTGCTCAAGCCCCAGCTGTTTGAAACATAGGAATTCAAAGCCATGTGCTCAAGTGGCTATTTCTCACATGTCCCATTGGCAAAGCAGCAGCCTGACCTCAAACGTTAGTTCAGGGCTGCAGCAGTTGGACACTATGATATTCTCACTGTGGAAATGGTTAGTGGGCAAGGGAAATGGGGAGGGAAGCTTTCTGTTTAGGGAATGGAGGAGATTTAAGATTTAGGGAGCTATGGGGATTTTGCACAGACTTAAGGTTAGGGAGCGATTGGGAGCATACCTCTCAGAACAAGAAATCTGGAAAAGCCATGAAAAATGGGGGGGGGGGGGGGGGCAAAGGCCCAAAAAAGGGACAATTTTTAAATATTGCTCTTACAAATTTAGAAAGTTGATAGAATAACAGGTGTTACATAAACATGGGTTTTCTGAAGGGTATGAAGTTTGAAACTGAAATGTCTATCATTATTTTTTTACTTCAATCCTTAATGATTTGCCAGAAAAACAACATTTTATGAGGAACAGACCAAAAATATGAGTCAAAAATCTGAACATTCTGTGAAAATCTATGAAAATCTAGACAGCTGAGAGGTATGATTGGGAGTTGTATCAGAGTTAGGGTTATGGAGTGATCGAGAGTTGGCTCAAAGTTAGGGTTAGGGAGCTAAAGGCAGTTCTCTTAGAGTTGGGGGTAGGGAGCAAAGGGGAGTTGTTTTTACTATTAGGGTCAGGCTCATCAGAGGGATAGTTAACTTAGTGGTAGTGCACTCGAACTGGGGTAGTGGTAGTTACGACACTTGCCAATATGAACGATTGGCAGCAGGGAAGTGCATCACAAGCTATGGCATGACAATAGTGAATATGCTTGTCTTGAACATTAGGGTTTAGCAGTACACACTGCACCAGAGTTTGTGGTTCCTTTGTCCTAAACGTATACTTCCACTCCCGGTATCATTCTGAGATCCATGAACCCACCTCTCTGTACTCACTCTGTCTTTCAAAAACTGGTTGACAGCAGCAAAATCACTGTCTTCATCAGCACAACTCTGGAATTACTAGCAAACAGCATCCAAGATCTGAAGGACACAAAATGCCTTGTAAACCCTGCAAGGGCCATGGGATCACAGGAGTTATAAGGCAAATAAGCCATGAGGACACTTATGCCTTGTTAGAACACACCCTTAGGCCTTACGTCCTCTTTCAAGGAGGGACAGGCCAGTCATGTCTGAATTGAATTTATGAATATCTATCCAGTTGTCCAGCTCCTTTTTAAAGTCTGCCAATGTACTGCACTGCTTAATGTGGACAAGAAGTTTGTTCCAGAGAAGAGGAATGAACTGCATGACAAATCTATCCCTCCACTTTCTCTTGTTGATTTGCTGGGTTTGGTTCATAGGTTCATAGGTTGGTACTAGGCTATCGGCTCTAGGGCCTATACAAGCCTAGCCATAACAATTCCCTGGATACTTCTCCCCACAATATTTACTTCCCTGGACCCCTGTTTAACAGGGCGACCGACATGATCCCCGGAGTGAACTTCCTGTCTCCCATCCAACCGTCAAGGTTCCCTTTGGAGAGGGCCAAGTATATGCTCTGCTTGACATGTATGGGCAGTCTATTCCAGAGCATGGGGAGTCCCTGGGCCAGGAAACTATCCCTCCAGCACGTCCCACTCACTGTGATGACAAGGTCTAGATCCCTGGAGCGTGCGGCTCTGAGGGACTGGGACTTCCTTAAGTGGAGCACGTCCAACAGCTCAGGGTTTAACACGGCCCTGTATGCTAAGCAGAGATCTCCTCCGAGTAGACAACATGCCATAGAGTATAGCTGGATTCCTCTAGATGGTCAGTATAGGGCATCTGCTCTAAGCCCGCGATTCTCTTAGTGACGTATCTCTGCGGCCCTTCCAGCCGTTGCAGATGTCTCGTGAGGCACACACCAAACAGGGAGCTGCACTCCACAATGGGTCCAACGAGGGATGAGTACAGTGGGACAATGACCTTTTTTCTGGATGAAAAGCCCTTAGTGATGAGGTATGCCACATGGAAGGGCCTCCCCACCACTGTGGCGATGCGGCTATCGAAAGTGAGACCACTGTCCACCCGCATCCCCAAGTCTCTCATCACACCCTCAGTGCCCAGTGTACCGCCACCCATGTGGCAATTCATGGGCACACGGCTTTCCCCAAAGGGGATAACCATATACTTCCTGGCATTAAGCTTGAGCCCATAGAGAGAAACACTAGCTTAGAGCAAAGCATGTAGCTGCAGAGTGAGGATTTAAAGACTGGACTCATGGCGTACATGTACTTAACTGTAAATGTGATATATCCTAACAGAAAAGGACTAACTTCATTACCAATGTAAATCAGTAAGGGAAGGCACATGGGTGGGACTATTTTTTTTTTTTTAAGACATACACAGAATTTTCTGAGGATGAGTTCAATTCTAATTTCAAGTGATAAGCAAAAAGCAAAGTGGAAAGTGTGCAAGGATCCAAACCAATAAATTAAAAAAAAAAAAAAAAAGCACACTCAGAGGGTCCAAACGACAGTCCAAAGCACAAATCCAATAAATAGATTAATACAAATTGCTCCATGCTATAACGATTTTGATGTCTTGCTCTGGTATGAGCAGGACTGTTTGATTTTTGAAAGTATGAGTTCCTGGATGACTGGATCCCATATGGCCCTATAAGCTGGGCAGAAATCATCGCTATGGAGTCTGCATGAGACTGAGTATAGTGATACAGCTTCCAGCCGCTCCCAAATCTTTTATGCCTTTGTTCTTTTCATTCAGGAACCACTGGGGTCTTTCTATTTGCTTGATATGCGTAGTAAGGTACAGCCAAAAGGAGGCACTTAATTCTATGAGTATGAGGTAATGACTTCTTTTGATGTTGAAGAAATATCTTTGCTATGAGCTGTGCAAGGTAAAAGGACTTATGAATCACTGTTGCAGCATGGTGTTTAAACCTGAAGGTGCTATCCACCCAAGTTCCCAAGTCTCTCACTACTTTCTCATTTTGAAGTGGTGTATTGTCTATATTATAAGCTGGAGGATATGTTGCTAACTGAATGCAACAATATTGCACTTTTTAGCATTACGTTTAAGCCCATTTTTTGTACACAGGTTATTTATGAGTGCAAGCTCATGTTGTAGTGGCTGCAAGATGGGGTGGATTTGATGATGACACCCAGCCTATGACTGTCCATGAGCTTTGTTAACCAAAAATCCTCCTTTAAGTTAAGGAGGTCCAAGAAGTACATGAATAGCAGAGGTCCCAGTACAGATCCCTGGGGAACACCACTGGTCACTTTCATGCTATTGCAGGACGCACCACTACCCTCACTGTGTGGGTTCTGTCCTTAAGCCAATTTGCTACCTATCTATGTATGAGTCAGTCTGGAGCACAATTAGCTTGTTTATGTTTGCATTTGGATTGGTATCAAATGCCTTTGCTAGGTCAAGGACCGCTGGATGGACAGAGTGTCTACTGTCCATGGCTTGAGTCACCGCCTCAAAGACATTAACCAGACTCATCAGCAAGAATCTACCCCTGACAAATCCAAAGTGCTGAGGGTCAACTCTGATAGCATTTTTTATATCATAGTTTATCAGGTCTGTTATATGTTCTATGTCTTTGCATATGAGACTCAGCAGACCAATGGTCTGTAGTTACCAGGGTCAGTGGTGGGGCCACCTTTGTTTAGTGGTTTCACAACAGCTGTACACCATACTTGTGGGACAAAGTCAGTTACTAAGGTCAGTTTGAAGAGTGATATTTATTATGTATCCCAGTTTATCAAGCCCCGTATTGTTTTGTTTTGGAAAGTGCTATTAATACATTTTCTTTAGTGATGATTGGTGATTGCAGTCCCTCAGGGTTAAGCGAGCTTAGATTATTTTTTTTCTAGGGTGAAGTCGGCACTATATTTGTTCGCCAGTATCTTAACAATGTCCATTGGAACAGAGTAGGCAGTGCTATTTTTAATAAGGTTATACTATAAGTTAGAAGTCAAATTCATCTTTGAACTGTGAAAATGCATCAACTCTTTCTCTTTCTCAACAATGAGAACAAATATCAGGTTTTCCATATACAGCAGTTTAATCTATATCCATCTTTGGTGTTTCAATTGTACAATATAATAATAATTAAGAAATGTGAGAGAAATACATTTAATGACTTCTTTATAGAGAAAAATCATACACATTAATGTAAGGCTATGGTAACTAACAGAGTAGACTTCTTGAGTGTTGTAACAACTGCTGGCCTGGTTTCATTTGTGTTTCTAGTTCATTTAGGATTTGAAGATACTCATAAATACCTTCAGACATTACTATTTAAGCAAACTGCTTCATGTGATCAAACTTTACACAGTAAAAGCAGAACTCCATATTGATCTGATTTTTGAAGCACCAGGAATGTCTCACCTCCGGCAGTCCAACCATTGTTAAAGTAGTCAGAAATAACAGCAGGTGTGTTACGTTAGTAATAAGGCATTCAGAAGTGTGCACTTTGCAGACTTTGCAGACTTTCCAATACTCACTGGCATTAATACTCACTGGTATTAACACACCTATGTAAAGGCAGATGCTCTGGATCTACTTGAGCTACAAAGTATGTGAAATGCACATAGGTTCATAGGTAGAGGTAAACATCTCTGTATGTTTTACTGCACTTACACTGGAATATTGCATTTTAAAATGAAGTACCGAATTTTAAAGTATTCTGAACGTTCAGGTGTTTCATTATGTGTTTCCATGTGATATTTTGCACAAATTTCTCTGCTGGATTTGAGTTACGTTTTAAAGTGTTTAAAACATACTTCTGCCAGAACTGTAGTCTTGACTGATAATACTTTCATGACATTATTCATAAATTATCTACATTGTTAGTTTTATCTTGAAGTTCTTGAAACTCCCACCATTATAGTACTTTTTAGACTTTAAACACAGTTAACATATGGAATGTTTTACAAACTACGCTACATAAAGTTTTAAATCTTTGAAAGTTCACTTCCTGCACCATCAGTATAAATATCTGTTAAATCTCAGGATTGCCATCTAAAGAAAGACTCCCCAAATCTAAAAATTAAACAGTCTACCTTAATACAGTATTTTTGTACTAACAGTAAAATAAGAGTGCTTTTTTTAATTTAACAGCAAATGTAGTTTAATCATGTGATTATGTAAAGGCAGTTATTCACATAAAAATCACATTTTAGCCTACCAGAATCATCTTTTATCTACTTCACAATGTTTGTATAACAAGCAATATTTTGTTTTTTAAATTAAAATATTTACAGTATGTACTGTGAAAGGTAGCAATATTTTGTTTTTAAAATTAAAATATTTACAGTATGTACTGTGAAAAGTTTTAGCTGCGGTGGTGGTGCTGGGGTAGCGTTGTCACCTCACAGTAAGACGTTGTCCTGTTCGATTCCCACCTAAAGCATCTTGTGTGTGGAGACATGTGTGAATGGGTGCACCATCGTTTGAAGGTTGTGCGTCAGGGCTGGCAACTCAGCATGTAAAAATCTACTGCCAATCATTACCGGACCGGAGTTCCGCTGTGGCGACCCCTAACCGGGAAAAGCCAAAAAACACAACAACTGCGAAAGGTTTTGTAGAAAAAAGGAGCTGTATGTGATATAGTCACATTTCTAGTGTTGGTGGTGTAAATATCCCGCATAGCTGAATGCCTCAATGTCACTTACAGAGATGCTAGCTTATGCAGTCACTCACTCATTCTGAATGTTTGCATTTCACATGGGTATAACACTGCCATTTATTAAACCACACTGATGGCAGCAATCTTTTTCAACTGTAGCAAACTTTATGAACTGTTTTTCAATATTCAAGCATTTTTTTTCAACTCTTGTACTACTGCTCATATATTTTTACAACCAGGTTATGGCCGAAAAAAGGTCTCAGTATTCCAGCTCCCATAAAAAATATAAATATTTTTTTGTATCCATTCCAACAGCTTGCAATAACTTTGGCTGGGCTGAATCATATATGTTACTAAAAATTTGCAACAGTTGGTAGTTTGAGTCATTCAATAAATTCAATCTTCTTATTTGAAACATAGTTTCAGCTTACTTTTTATAAAAAATGTGCTTGATTACTAACTTTTAATTTACTTTTAGAGATTTATATGTTAAATGTATTCATTCCTGACTACGTCATAAACTGACAATATTTTCCTCAAACCATAGTTTTCTAAAATGGTTGCCATCATTCATTCATATATATTGCAATAAAGAATTCTGAATACCTGACACACATATATAGCACATGGTATTAAAATAGGTTATTGATCTGTTTATGTGTTTGAGAAACAGATTTCAAGAAACTGACCACAAGAATAAAAAAGCCCAAGAGTACCAATACATGTATACGAAATCTGTTAATGTGAGATGCCGCGCACAACTACGTGACAATGACAATCTCAATATCCTTAGCAAGCACTGTGACACACAGGAGACATATGACCAAGACTACATGGGTCAGAGTAGCAGTTTGGGCACTGCAGAAACTTGCAAAGAAAGGAAGTTAAGGGTCTTCTGGACAATATGGAAATGTAGCGCGATAAAGTAGGAAGAACAAAAAGGAAAGTTCACAAATTCCACTTAGTGGTGACTAAACACTTGAAGGAGGATGGAGTCCTCTTAAGCAATCTGACCTACAGGCTCACAAGTCAAATATCAAGCTTTATGGTACACCAAAGGACCTGAAAGAAGGAAAACGCAATGCCCTAAATCAGCATCTCACCGTAACAGGTACAAGCATGCAAAATCTGAAAGTAATGCTACTCAATGCTAGAAGTCTAAACCTCAAAATGCACTCTCGACGCACTCCTAAAAATGGAGAACATCGATATCTGTGCAGTAACTGAGACCTGGTTCAAGGATCCAGACAGCACCCCTGCAATACCAGGCTACAACTCTTACCACACTTTTCGGCCACCAAACCAGGACCGAAACACTAAAGCTGGAGGAGTGTCCATATTTACCACAGATATTCACACCACCAGGCTAGGTGCCCAACACAATGTAGCTGAAATTCTCCAGGTGCAACTAACACTAGGTAAGACTGCAATCCAAACTGTAGCTTGCTACAGATACCCCACCATGCCCCAAGATTATCACTACACCTTTCTAAGCATACTGGAAAATATTAAGATACAACCAAACACCCTAATACTGGGTGATTTCAACTACCCTGCCATTAACTGGGAAAACTACTATTGTACCAACACCTTTGCCCAACGGTTCTTGGAATTCATAAATTCCAATGCCCTGGATCAACTAATCCATAGTCCCACCAGGGGCTCCAATATCCTAGACCTCGTAATTATCAACATGGGAAATCGATACTCCACATCTATGGTCACCCCCTCATTTGTCAGGTCTGACCATAAGCTAATCACCCTTGACATCCACATCACTCTCCCACCCCCCTGTAAGGAAACCTCCATAAAAAACTTCTCCAAAGCCAATTTCATGCTACTCAAGTCAGAAATTACAAACATCATGACACCCATGCAGAAAGGAACCGAAAGTTCAACTGCTGAATCCTACACTAAGGCACTGTACGAGCACATCCACTCGCATGAATTGTGCCATTCCAAATAGAACCAAGACACTCTCCTCCAAAAAAAAGGAAGCCAATCTGGTGGTCCCCTGTCATTAACAAACTTTACAACAAAAGGAAAAAACTGTTGCAGAAAAGAGGAAAATCCCTGGATGCAAAAAACTCCCTTACCAGTAAGAAGCTGAGATCCCTCATAAAATCCTCCAAAGCTAGTTACGAAAATAAAACTGCCAAAGATTCCAAAGACAACCACAAGGCATTCTACAGCTATGTCAAGAATCTAAATGGCAATGCTCAGATCAGCTCTGAGGTACAACAGAATGGCATTAAATATACTGATTCCAAGGATATTGCCAAAATCCTGGCAACCAACTTCACCCCCCTCTCACCCCCTTAAGGGCCCATCTCAATGCCGAACGATTGCCAACTTCTGGTAATAACAGCGACACAGGTAAAAACCGCACTCTCCAAAGCTAAGAATACAGCATCCATGGGACAAGATGACATCCCGGGCTGTGTGCTATATGAACTACAAAATGACATGGCACCTCACCTAAGTGTCATGTTTAATCATAGCCTCACCTCAGTCTTCGTGCCCACTAAGTAGCGCACAGCTACAGTTATCTCACTCCACAAGGGGGGATCTACCTTGGATCCCGGGAACTACCGCCCCATCAGTCTGATGAGCCTGATCTGCAAGGCCATGGAAAGTATTATCATGGAACTTATAAACAAAGACAATGGCAACCTTCAAACACTGGACCCCACCCAGTTTGGGTTCGTGAAGGGCCGATCTTGTCTCCTGAACCTGACTGACTTCTTTGAATCAGTCTCCAGGGCTGTGGACAAGGGTAAGTCCGTCCACACAGCCAATCTGGACCTCGCCAAGGCCTTCAACACCATCCTCCACTCTGGAATCATAGATAAACTTACTAAGCTGGCATTAATCCCTACATCACTCGATGGGTTGCCAACTGGCTTACTGACAGAACCCACACTG